>NW_026866374.1:0-46336 GCF_026571515.1 Ruditapes philippinarum
TGCTCTACTTGGCATTAAAGACACTACGACACAGCGCAGTCGTGCTGACTCTAGCACGAGACGCCAAACGGTCCGTTGTCGTGCGGCGTGTTGTCGCGATGTCACTTTGTCGCTCGGTTCAAATTAAAGGATAAAATATGAAAAGGATGAAGGAATGCTTAATGGCTCAAAACTAACTCAACGAGAGCTACCGTTTCTTATATGAGTGCATGTCTTTAAACATAGGGGTCAGAGCTAAACGAACTGTTTCATCAACGTGATACGTTGATTATTCGGAAGTTCTTCTCCTAGACAATAATTCCTTGCACATATTTCAATATCACGAAATAAATAACACATTAATATGTTGCATATCAACTACAAAAAATATGGAGGAATAATCCAATAATTCTTGTTGTCCGCCGTTTCCATACGAAATAGAACTTGACTGGAAAATGATGTCTTCGGTCAAAATGTTCTGGATTTAACTGCTTGAATATGTTCTAAAGTTATACAATGTCAATGACCGAACGCGTATTCTGCATTGCGCCCTGTTATGTTTTTGTTTTGGGTGCTCCTTGGCTCATTGTCGCTTGCTCTTGTTGCTGGGTCGTGTGGCGGTTGTGTTCATTGATGGCCGCCTTTCCTTATTGATCTTGTCTATCATATTTTGAAGTGACTGTTTAAGCCAATTACTTATACTTATTGCCGACATGGAATCAATACAAAGTTAATAGAAACAAGTTATTGGAGAAGACTTTCTTTTTCAACCTCAAATGACTCGACCAATGTCAACCGTATAATATATTTTATATTTTCTTTTCATGTGGAAGCTAATGGAATTCATCACTCAGAATATTTTCCGATGATTTAATTGTTTTTTTCCTGTTGCATTAAGCTAGCTTCTCGAACGATTCTTCGGAACTTATTATGCCCTGAAGTAAACACAGGATTTTGAATAAATCTCTGCCAGTCAAAAATGCCGGGATTATTCTGAATGTCTTTTGTAAGGACCATTTCGTTAAAACATGATGTTCATCTATGTTATTAAGAATATAGATACCCTGATGGCGGAAACGATTTTCAAGTTATGAACCGCTTTCTATTTCCATTCAAATTGGTAAAGTTCTACAATTATTTCTTTCAGCAATTAACCTAAGGAAGTCAAAGGAATCCTGAATTGAATATAAAGTTGCATTGTCCTGAGTTTCCAAATAGTGTGTTGATCTATGAATGTTTACAAAATAATCTAATTGAAAAGTCTAACTTATGCGATGCGTTTTCAATTAGCTTAACACTTTTGTCGTAGAGCTGTTTCAATGTCGCGAGTGGTTACCATGAATTTTTCATCTTTTTCGAAAATTCTGTGTTTTTTCATCTTTTCCCTCAGAATCAAGCGCACAAACTCATTGTCTTTAATTTCTATTTCATAACTTGGAGAAAAGCTTTTATCTTTGATTTTATTTTCATCGTATCATTTCTGTTTATATTCACTGTTGCAACATTAATATCCAATTTATCTGCTAGGATTCTGATAGTCAAAAACATTTTATTAGCAGCATCCAGATATCGGTCAGTGAAAAATCATTTGAAGCATTTGAGTATAAACATAACGGTACTGAACATTTGGATAGTGGATATACTAGGTTAAATTTTTGTATAGTTTTGCGTAATCGATTGAAGAATTTCCTTTCCATAGATGTATCCATTCCTTATCAAATATTCTAAAACTATATTTTCAGTGTTTAACACAAGGGGAAACAGCTAAATGATATCCTCTTGCAAATATATATCGATTCGGCGAATATCTTTACTTGGCATTTAGGTCATAGCTGATTGTATTAATTCCAATACTTCTGCACCTCAAACTCATTTTCTCTTGTTAATGAAGCAACTACCTGCTGTGTCATTTCGGTTACAACAAAAACTGGCGTAGAGTCCCGTGACGATTGCTTGATGTTGAAAATGGTTTTCAAGAAAATTGCATTTGATTAAACTCTGGTAAATATATCGACATTATTTCCAACAGGGAGATCGTTGAAATTCAAACACGGGACATAAACACGTGTTCGCCCCTTTTTACAGTTGTTTCTGTCTGTCATTGCTAGTTGTCTTATTTCATTTCGAAGAGGAATTTCTTAAAATATAAATGAGAAATGGCCTTTTTTAAAAGCCAGCATCTAGGCCGTTTAGAACAAAAAAAGCAACAATAATTAACTTAATATTCACGGTTGTGTCTTTCCTCATAGAATAGTGTTTTAATATTTCATGCTTGTACCAGTAGAGTTCATAAAGAATATAATCATAAGGTATAGATGTGTCCATAGTTGTATTTTCAGGTCAACCATTTCTGTACCCATCTGCCTATTAAGGTGCATAAAAAGGATGTTAAATAATAACTACTACGAGTCATTTTATACACCAGCATTATTCCTTGCATAGCAGTATATAATTTAAGAGTTTTGAGCCCTTAAAGAATCATTCAAATGATTATGATTTGATTTCGTTGCAATAAGATAAAACTCTAGCAGCTTGTGACGTAGCATCTGCAATTGGGGATGTATTTTATAGTTTTTGACATCATATCTGATACAAATTTGAATATTGATGATAAAAATGCAATCGTCCTTCATGTAGAAACATTTTTTTAATGAGGCACAATGACACTCATTATGCTAAACCTATCTTCTATAAAACATCATATACTTCCTTTGACGATTTAGACTTGATCATACAAATTTTCAATGCTTTGATATTCATTCCAAAATATTCTTTAGGTTTTATGTATGACATTATTCAGAGCACATTGATGAACACATACATTTTACTCTAAATAGTATCTTCCTTTACCTATGACTTCACTAGCACTGGCCATCATTGCTTCAACACATGATGCCTCAGGCACTGTGACATGGCCTAACATTTAATGATCATAAACAAAAGATGTAGTTTCCTAACTAATGAGTATGTTTAAATCCGCATTTGATTTTTACAACACAATTCTAAAAGATATTGTTTACTTAAACGTCAAACACAAACAATGGGAAGTTTCTAATGAAACTGGACGTTGGCAATGATGCCAATTTACCTTTGGTTTGCACTCATGCGATAAATTAATTCTAAACATAATTTAAGCATCAGTTTAACTGCAGTTTCTTCTGGAGAAAGGAATGTTGTATATAGCAATATGTAAGAATTTAATCATAATTAGATAAGAGGCAAATGTTTTCAAACTGTGATTTTCACCAATAGTCTTAATCGATGATATATATCTTTCACGACTGTAGATTAATTGATGCGTATGCAGCTGTAACGTCGCCGACAGACTAGCCGATAATTGTACATGGAACTAAGCTGAGTCTGTCTCACACTTCGTATAATACGACTTATATAGTAAATAACGCAAAATGATTCGGGAATTGATCGATTTTCTATCAGTGCAGGTCGGAATATTTTGGATAGCACAGTTTGGGTATATATTCATATAAGCGCGTCCCGTCTCTAGTGAAAAATGTTTTTGTTTCGTCATCATTTCAGCCATCATTTTTGGCCAAGCTGTTACAATCCCACAAATTAAAAAAATCAAGTTTGATTTTTGCCTGTGTACATTTTTGTTTGCTTGATAGTATATAAACAATTGTTAAGTTTGTCTTGGAATGTATTTCTTGTTCTTATATAGCCTACTTTGTGTCTAGATAATGACGTTTTATCCCATCAATACAGACATTCAAAGTAAGTCTAAAACAAATTCTTCTTCTTAACTCTCATATTTTCTCTCGGAATTTATTCTAGATGTTGAAATCTGCTTAAGCCGGTGCTAGGGGCGTGGAGGTAATTTGCAATTTCCAGTACTGTCTATGAACACGCTCACAAGCCTGCAACATTTTCAATTTTGTTGAGATGGACTTTCTTTAGGGATTCTGTTTTTTCTATTTGGCCATCTTTAACAGGAATCATCATTTAACTTGAAAAAGAAAAAGAAACATGAGATATATTAACAAAATGTTATATACGGCAATTAGATTTAACAATTATCTTTCAATGTAACAAGTAGGTATCATTCTGAAGCGGTGTATGATCCACAAGTTTAAAACGTGTGTCCTTATCAAGACCTTATTTTTGAAACTTAATTACACTAAAAGGATGTGACCTAAGTGATGGTGATGTGATTTAAATATAACGTTTGCAGTTTGATTTTGTAACATGTTTTTCTAAATGTAAGATGTGTTTGTATTATCCCAAGAGTGCAACAACATTTATATACTAGCATATTGTAAGCATTTTTAAAAGGAAAGTGTTATGTATATAGAATCAATCTTATAGACTTCTTTGAAAGGAAAGATAACAAAAACAATTTGGTACAAGTATTCATAATCATTGGGTAGTTTGTCGTAGAATCCAGGTCAGAAGCTCAAGGGTCAAGCTCGCACTTAGAGGTCAGAGCAAAACCCGTGTCTGGAGCGAAGATGGAGTTTTTATATAACTCGAGACAGGCTTATGCTTTGAAGAATAATGTTTAGTGATGAGAGAAGTTTTTTATTCGTTGAACCCACTTGTTGTGAGGGCGACTTAGTCATCACTTTTTACTCTTAGCGGTTTGGTGTATGTGTGCGTCGGTCGGTCCGTGTGTTCGTTTTGCTTGGGCGGTCCAAATCATGATCATTCTTTGAAAGATAACAAAATAGTTTGATGCAAATGTTCAACATGATGATGGTCGGTGTGTCATACGCAAAATCAAGGCCCACCGTTTAATGCCCAAGGTCACACTGGGGTGAGTCGGCGCAAAACCTTTGCCTGGGATAAACGTCTACATGCGAGGGAAGATTAAATATAACTTGGGACAAATGTTCTCCAAATTAAAGCAGAGTTTTACGCGAATCATACAGGTTACTGTGGCAAATGTCAATGCCTAACTTCAGGATCTATGCTAATAAATTTAAACATTCGTTTGTATGTATAACTTCTATATCAATGAATGCATTTTAACGTAATTTAGAACAAAAAACCACGACGAGTTGAGATGTCATGCACAAAATGAAGGTCAAATGAGAGGTCATAGGTAAAAAAAAAATTGGTTTAACGGCATTGTACCTTGCTAATGTTTCGAAGAATTATGCTTAGTGGTTAGATGATTACTGTCAAAATGGCTATTCAGTCATTTTTGTGTGTTCGTCCAAACTGTTCCATGCCAAAACTTGTTCATGCATTAAGGAATTTTAAAATCACAGGAATTTAGTTTCTAGGCACACACTCAGTTTTCTCTTGTCATTGAAATTAACAAAGTCACCGGGTCAAGGTCATCTAAGATAATGCAATGTAAAAATGTTTCCTTAGGTATAATGAGGAGTGTTGCGCACATTTAACCTAGGTATACATCTTTACCCTTAATCTGAAGCTTACAGGTTAAGCTTTAAATTACGAAAAGCACACTCAACATTCTACCGATGGGTATGTTTAGTTATTATGTAAATGATGCTGCGAAAAGAACTATCTTTTCTGTTCAAATGTTACTAAAGAGAAATTACATTTAAAGATAACATATTTTCTCTCACGATGACTTTTATACATTTGCTCGGAAAGTTAAGTTGCTATAAAATTAATTATGACGCACTTTAGCCCACTTTCATAATCTCCTCCACGGTGTTTCTTGCATTTTTATCAACTATGGCTTTGACGGCACTGACGTCTTTTTCTGAGGTAGCGGAAATTGGCCGCCAAGAAAAGGGGCCATCCTTAACATGAGTTATTCCTTCCTTAAAGATTGTCACCCACGTGGCAATTTAACGACATGGCATTTTCTCCTTAAACTTAATCTAGATCTTTTCTTATTCCTGACACGCATTAACTGAAAACCAACGAATTTTTCAATATTCTTTTTGCTCATACCTCGAATTATTATGCAACTTAGTACTTTTGACAATCAGTATGCAAAATCACTTATATTTAGATGACCTGATCAATTTTTGTACACATGCAAATTCTGCGACAATATGCTTTTATCATGGTTAATTTGAGCTGTTTCCACCAATTAGAATATGCCCCCCCCCCCCTGTATGTGGTTTATGACAACAGAGGTTACAGCATTTAATTAAGAATTTTGAAAAATGCTTTTTTTTCAATTATGTTTTATTTACATTGCGTTAGAGGCATGACAAATATTTCTCACATGGTGACAGTTATGCATTTCTAAGCATTTTGAGTTGCTGTTATTGTAGAAAAATGGTGAATGTAAGAGAAAAGCTTAACAAGTTTCATATTAAAGTGTTTATCCTCACTCCCTTCGTTGACTATTTGCAATCCTCTGCTAGATGTTTTTTTTTTAATCTCTCTTTTTAAATCTTTGAAAATAGTGTACATGTTCTTTTATTTCTTAATTTTACTTATTGCCGACTTTGTACATGCAACACTTCATAGTATGACCCAAGGCAAAACTGTTTGTTTCGTAAAGGTATTTCATAGACACTGGTATCTAACGATTTATTTGTTAACTTCACAGGGAAATAAGGTGTGGTGTATTGGCAGAGATACAGGGCTACCGATCTTAATGTATTTAGTTACATTTTAAAACAACACTTTTTATTGAAGATAGACATTCGTTTTCTCAATTTACTAACAAGCATTAATTATGCTCACCGAAAAAGTTCGGGGGAGCATATAGTTGGCGCCTTGTCCGTCTGTCCGTCCGGCCGTTCTTCCGTCTGTCCGTCCGTTGTCTTGTCCGGAGCATAACTTAAAAACCCTTGGAGATAATTTGTTGAAACCTCATACAGTGGTAGAGGGCATTGAGGGGGAGTGCAGTGTTAAAGAAACATAACTCTTTTTTACCCGGTTTTTGAATTATCTCCCCTTATAGAAAAATTTTGTCCGGGACATAGCTCTAAAACTATAAGAGATATCAACGTGAAACTTTGTAGGTGAATAGATCTCAATAGAGGTTGATGTGCAGTGCATAAGAACAATAACTCTTTTTTGTCCTTATTTTGGAGTTATTGCCCTTTGTTTATTTTAACACTTTGAACTTTGTCCGGAACATAACTCTTAAACTACAGTATAAGAGATATCAAGAAGAAACATTGTAGGTAGATAGATCTCATTCAGTAGAGGTGCAGTGCAAAAGAACCATAACTCTGTTAAGCCTCATTTTTGAATTATCTCCCCTTTTATAAAAATCTTGTCAAGGACATATCTTTAAAACTGTAAGAGATATCAACATGAAACTTTGTAGGTAGATATATCTCAATAAGTAGATATGCAGTGCACAAGAATCATAACTCTGTCCTGCCTAATTCTGGAGTTATTGCCCTTTGTTTATTTTTACTTTTTGAATTTGTACGGGGCATAACTCGGAAATAATAAGATATATCCTCAAGAAACTTTGTAGGTTGATAGATCACATTGATTAAAAGTGCAGTGCAAAGAACAGTAACTCTGCCTTGCCTTATTTTGGAATTATTGCACTTTGAACTTTTTCCAGGGACATAACTCTGAAACTACAAGAGGTGTACTTTCTGTGTCCAAAATCTATTCGGGGAGCATCACCAGGCTCAAACCGGGCTCTTGTTTGAAATTATTTTACTACATCTTATTATTTTTGTTTTAACGGGTTGTTGACCTTGACTTCATTTGCTGTATCTCGAAGTTTACCTCTCCAATTTATTTTTCCACTAATAGATTTTCTATTGTGAAATAGAAAGACAAGCATTTTGGTAGCAAAAATGAAAAAAATCATCAAACAATGCAACGTCAATTTAATTTTCTTCACATTATACTAGTACTCTGTTTTGATTGAATATAAAATATTATAACTCTTTTAAACTTTAAGTGTATGTAAATTGTTTTAATAAATCGTTTCTGGTTAGTCTTTTATAGACACTGATAAGTGCTACTGTTCAACTTATTAAGCAAAAGCTTAAGCAGAGTTTATTTTCAAACTTTTGAATATAGCAGAAAAGATGTTTTTCTGCAATAATTATCGCTGACTTTAAAGAATGAGATAGCTAGAACTTAATAAATTTCAGAAATATAAAAGGCAGTCTGGCCGAAGACTAAATAAACCAAATGTTCTATAACAAAGCAATATTTTCATAAAGAATGAATTACAACACATTATCTGCCCTCAATGTTGTGGATTCGAAACCTGCCATTGACTTTGGATCATTTCATACGATGAAGCCTCCAAGCAAGCAAATGGAACGTTAGTGGTTATACCCAGGTGTTTGTTCGTGCCTAATATAATTCACTGAAGGTACCCAATTTTTTCTTACACCTGTCAAGCTGTAGAGTCCTCCTGGGTGAATGCTAAGTAAAACTACTATTTTTTAATAAGTATAACAATTCAAAATTAAAAGACATATTATATTGTCACAATATTTTATAATATAATTATATACTTTCGAATATGATCTCGAGGTAGGTTACCGAGCTCTTTAATCCTGTTTGATATCAATAGTCGTCTTCGTTCCTCCTATAATTATGCACTGTATCGTTTTGCGTTTTTTCGGCATTGTATGATACAATATATATGATGCAAATGCTTGATTATATTGAGTTAGTATATACATGTATATCACAGTTCTGACCCTGAATTATTACATACTTGTATTTGCATTGCTATAAAATGTATTTGCGTAATGAATATACAGTCGACTCTCGTTATCTCGAAGTCATCGGGACCGTCTAAGAAATTTTGAAATAGCGAAATTTTAAGATAAACATATTAAGGTTTGAACAAGGCATAAGCTGATTTTTACAAAAGACATGTGCATATATAATGTCATATAAACTATGATATCTCCATGTCTTCTTTTTATAAGCCTAGTATCGCAAAGTCAATATTTAACAAAGTAACATTAGCGGATGTTTACCAGCAGAAATGCGGGTGTCTGTGATAAAAACACATACTGAGGTTTTAGGGTGGTTGATCCGGATATCCTCCGTGTAAGTTATCGGGATTGTTCGACCGCTGTTTGATTTTTTGATGTTGTGAAACAATATTGTAACGATAACATTTGTATATTTTCACTTTTTCATTTACAGTTAGGAGTCATAATGAATTAATATTGTGTTCCAATATTTATAAAGAACGTTACATTCGGTCATTTTGGACATAAGTCAATCAACAGGCTTATTAGATGAACTTTAATAATAACAGGTCAACTTGTTACAAACATAATCATCATAATGGCACGCGCTATTGAGGAATTATCTTCAAGTTTGTGTTTTTCACAAGACGAAAACTATTTGTCGAGATAAACAAAGGATAATAGAGTGAAACTAACTGTTGCGGCTGAAATTTAAATCGAGATACTAAAAATATCGAAATAAAAATATCGAGATAAACAAATATATCCACTATAGATAGAAGGAAGAAAATTGGGACTTTCAAAATTTCATCGAGATAACGAAATATCGAGAAAAGCGATGTCGAGATAACGAAAGTTGACTGTATTAAGAATGATTAATGTGATAGATGATTATTAGCTCACCAGAGCCGAAGGCTCAGGGTGAGCTATTTGTGTCAAAGGGGAATGCTCCGGCGTCCATCGTCCATCGTCCGTCGTCATGCGTCAACAATCGTCATCTTCTCTGAAACTACTGGGCAGATTTACTTCAAATTCGGTCTGTAGCATCCTTGTGACAGTTACACTGGAATTTGCTCATGTCATTTCAATGGGTCCTTTTTAGGGGTCAGCAGAAATATAAATAGAAAAACCTCTAAACACATTCTTCTACAGAACTAATGGATGGATGATCACCAAACTTTGTCTGTAGCATTCTTGGGTAGTGTTTGATCAAGTTTGCTCACATTAATTTGATTGGCCCCTTTTAGGGGTCTCTCGGGCAAAAACCCCCCCAAAAAACTTTAATACGAAAGACCGGTGGTGACATTTCACGTTCACGAATTCATGATTTCAAGATTTTAATATTCCATTATTTTAAGAGTGAAATATTGAATTTTTAGATCGTGAATTCATGAATTCGCGATTTCATAATTTCACGATTTCTCTTAAAAACCTGAATAAATGAAATAATGAAATCGTGAAATCGTGAATTCATGAATTCACAATTTCATTTTTTAAGTGAAATCGTGAATTCATGAATTCGCGATTTCATTATTTCACGATTTCACTTTAAAACAATTTAATCGTAAATTCACGAATTCACGATTTCATTATTTCATTTATTCTGGTTTTAAGAGAAATCGTGAAATCGCGAATTCATGAATTCACGATTTCACTTAAAAAATGAAATTGTGAATTTCATTTTTTAAAGTAATGAAATTGCGAATTCGTGAATTCACGAATTCACGATTTCATTTTTTAAAATGAAATCGTGAAATAATGAAATCGCGAATTCATTAATTCACGATTTCACAATTTCAATTATTCTATCTGTGACGTCAGAAATGACATGCGCAGTCAGACAATTTTTTAAAGGAAAAGCTCATTTGAATCTGTGCATATTAAAGGATATCATCACGGCACTTTTTTTGTTAGCAATTTAGCAATGGTAAGTTGTTTTTATGTGATTGTTGAATTTAATATCCAATATATTTCTAGTTCACAAATTTAATAATCGGATTTTACATTTTGAAAAATCTTCAAACATCTTGATAGGATGGTTTGGGCAGTTTAATCATAAAAGTTAATGTTATTGTTATTCTCTGATTTTCATTTTAAAATTGTTTTCTTAAAACTGATAATAAACTTGGCCATTGTTTCTGGAAGCTTGAATTTAATGAATGGAAGAAAAGTATAAGCAAACGAGCAAAAATCAGATTTTATAGATTGAAAAGAAAAAAGTATATTTGATATTCATTAGACTTCCAATAATTTAAGATTTTAATAATTCATCATTATGTGACGTTATATTTTCAAAGATTTTGCCAAAAATTGGCTCATTTTGGACGTTGCACGCTACCGTTAAATATTAGGCAGAAATCACTATGGGTTAATCCCCTCAACCGACCCCCCTTGTCCTACGGCCATGAACAGCATTAAAATTTTTATTAAAGAATGTAGTAAATTAAACACTGATATCAAGATACAGCAGGATCTTTTTTTCTATATTGCAGATTCTGCTATTGTCCCATGTAAGAGGATTATGGCGCATTAACAAGACCCGAAGCGAATCATGAAACTACAGTGCAGGTTTTTACCCACTATTTCACCATAGGATATAAGTACAAAGAAATATTAAGTGCTCTTTTAGTTGTGTATGGAATAAAATTGAGTTTAAGACATTTGAAAAGATTACTTAAATCTCTAAATTTACGTCGACGGATCCTTGAAAGCATGATTGACGAAGCGATTCGAGCAATACTTCAGGAATTTTCAGGGAGTGGGAATTGTATTGGGTACAAAAATGTGGAAACGACTGTCTAAGGATGTGTCGTTCTACCGTTTTTCGATTAATGTGGATTGCTGATCCAGCTGGAATGGAAAAGCGGAAGAGAAGGCGGAAGAGAAGACGATTACTCCGACGGCAATGTTCTTGTCCAGGTCCTTATTTTGTTTGACATATTGACGGATATGACAGAATAAAGCCATTCGGATTCGCTATACATGGTCAATTGATGGATATAGTAGGCGACTCTTGTGGCTGTCTGTTTGAACAAGTAATAACGATCCAAAAATAGTTGAAAGATATATTCTACAAACCGTTGAGAATTTAGGCGCCATTATTCCAACTTTAATTGGTAGTGATCGGGGCACAGAAAACGTAATAGTTCGTCAGCTACAGATATTTTTCAGACAAGGCCATGTTGATGCCCATTCAGGAGGAAGAAGCTTTTTAGTAGGCAAAAGTACTTCAAACCAAAGGATAGAGTCTTTATTGGCAATGTTACGCCGACAAGGCATGGATTTCTGGATCAACTTATTTAAAGATATGCGTTGCACAGGTCTTTATAATGATGCAGATATTTTTCATCGACAATTTTTATTATATTGTTTCATGCCAGTTATTTCACGGGATCTTCAAAATTTTATGACACGAGTGGAACTTGCATCAGTTGCATGACGTTTAATCTTGTTCAAAGGAAGGTGGTACTCAAGGAAAAACTGAGATATTGTTTACCATACCCGAGTTGAAAAAAAAGAAAAGTTATCACCACAATGTTCAACATGGTGATATAGACATATGTAAAACATTACATACGCGGCGACCAAACACGTCGGGCTGTTTGCCTGAATTTATTAGTCGCCGGTAGAAACCGGCGACTATATTTGTAACAGTTTAATATTATATCTATGGTAGGAGAAGGCCTTAAAATCTGTAAATAAAAGCATACCAATTACTGAACAATTAAAGACCACAATTGTTTTTCGGTAATCTAAAAAAATCTAACATGCAATAGCGTTGCTCAATGAAATGAAATATTCAAATATTGACATCTTAAAACGCAACATTACAATTTTCATGAAATGAATTAATAACGTATCCCTATGGACCAGTCATTGAATTTAGGAATACTTTTACTTTTTTTCTAAGTGTCAAGCGTTGCTATTTTATGATTGATAAATCATGAATGATATTTGAAATGACACATTTAAATTATTTGGTTGTTTATATCTTAAGAGACCTATTATGTTTCAATATTTTATCTAATTATAAACAAATTCTCCCAATTCTCTTGTAAGAATCACGTGACTACACGTTGTATGTTATTGTTATAAAATCTATTAATAGTAACAGATAATCTGATAAAGTAACTGATAAGATGCATACAAAGTTATCTTTCATTAATCAGTTTCATATTTTATATCATTAGAAAGGTCTGCATGTATACTCATGATTTACACATTAAAGAATAAGTTTTGAAAACCTTTTAATTTTTTCTTGGTAAAGGGTTAAACTTGGCCCTTTTTGGTTTAGTTTAGGTTGAACATTGCAAAATAGATTTATGCTATTTAAAAGAGGCACATTTATTGAATCGTCGTCTTCGTTATATTCCGTCGATTTCCGTCGCGCGGTATGACGGTAGGGAGCCGGAATCGTATTAGATAGTAGATACATAATAAAGAAAGCTAATAAAATATCTTTTTGTTAATATTTTATCGAACTAAAAGGCAATTTAAAGTTAACTATTGTCGTGACTTTAATTTCCATGAACATATGTCATCTTGAGATAAACCATTTTAAATATGAAATAATATGGCAGAATGTGCAAGAAAAAATATCTGACATATGATCGCGGTTCGGAACGGATTATCCGTCCCTCGGCAAGCCTCGTTACCGCCCAATGGGCTATCCCCTCGGGACGGATATTCCGGTCCGAAGCGCAACATATGACAGATATTATTAATATTGCCAGACAATACTTGCATATTTAATAATCATAGCAGTTCCTTGACAATGTTGCTAAGCAAGTTTGCTTCATATATGATGTTTTATTGTGAATAAACAGTTACTCAACATATTGTTCCTCTTTTCTTTATACTTGAACCATTAATTAAACTTATATTTTCTTTTATTTATGACAATACAATCATTCTCTATCCGGCGACTTGATGCTTTAGCATCAAAATCTCTACTTGTTACCTTGTTTGATTTGATAAGTTTTAACGGTATGGTGGAACTGATGAATGCTGAAGCTGCTTTTAATCTTTATATATCTATATATCATATAATTTATTGATCGAATGTAACAATATATTAAATGTTTCATATATACATAATTTATGGTATTTAATATTTTAGCTCTCTTGTACTTGGGTGCAGGGTAAGCGTTTGTGGCAACTTTTGTCCGTCGTAATAGTACAGTTTCTATTTAAAACACACTAAATAGCGGTTTCAGTCTTGTTATGACTTTGTCGAAAAATGTTTCGCTCTTTTTTTTATGATTTTTGCTACACATCAACAAAGGTAACAAATATTGTTTCCCTATGAATGTTTCGACCCAAGGACGATTCCATTCCAGAATTTTCAGGATGTTTCGAAACAAATTATTGAAAAAACATATTTTACCATATTATTCTATATCTTTCCGAATATTACAACAATGCATTGGTTGAGGTAGAATCGTCTAGTGTCAACTCCTAACTTGGGGTGGAAACGTTCTGTCACCATTTCATTTGTAGTGATTGAACTTTTTGTGTGTTTACCCTTTAGTTTTTCCCATCCATTGAAAGAACAAATCTTTCTGAGATTAGTTTTGTAAATAACGTTTAATTTTAACGTTGTACACATATATCACGATAGAGTTTCAGGGGAGAGATGGCCTAATGGTTAAGGCGTCTGACTCGCAACCTCGGAATCGTGGATTCGAACCCCAACGGGTCACGACCATGATTCCTTATATGGCAGCAGTTCTGGTTGGTTCCAGGAAGGTGACTCGAGTGTGATTTATATAATTTGTAAGAACTTGTTTCACAGTCGAGCTAAAATAAATAAGTTTAAACTAAACTAATGTGTCAGGTTTACCGAGGTAACTCTTTTATATATCGTATATCTTATATATTCAGTAAATATTCTGGTAAAATATAACGAAATATTTGACAAAAAATGAAAATAGGTAGCCACACAACATGAGTATATTTGAAAATTTCATACTAAAAGTCACTTGTAGCCATTAAAAACTTTTGAGCCTTGCAGAACGCTTCTGGTTTTGACATCAAAGACTGTCCCTACACTTTTACTAGCAGTTTTGGACATGTCCTGGTCAGGTAATTTACCGTAAAGTACTTAACAAAATTAAATATTCATGTTGGCTTTTCTTCCTTATTAAAAAAGACTATTATAGATTTTAATTGAATTGTAAAGGTTTGGTTTTCCTATGATCGTTTTAGCACGTTTTTACAATTTACTCGAAGTATTATATTATTGTTGTCATGTATACAATTCATGTTCAAAAATATTTGATATTTTTTATGCCTAAACAAAATAGTGTGCTCGAAACATTTGGATTAACGACTATTCTTGCATCATAATAAAGTATAAAAAGTATTTCATGTATCATTGACAAAAATTTGTTGTCTCATTGTAAAAAAGTTATAATGTGCACAGCAGTTGTCAGTTGGTAACGTAATTTAGTTTTAGGGAACAAAGCAACTATATATTCGTTTATAAAGCATAATAGTACTTTGTAATATTGATTTTACTATTTTTGCAGACATATACATGTGAAATTCAAAACCTTATAATTTGTTGTTTTTTTGTTCTGAATGTTTCACAAATCTTCAAACCTTCAGTTTAGGGCTTATTTTCATACATTCATACGCACGCACGCACGCACGCACGAACACACACACACACACACACACAAACACACGCACACACACACACATACATAAATACATACATACATACATACATACAAATTTGGGCTATTTCACTGGGGAATATAGCTGCACAGCAAAAGAAGAAAAACTTCAAACATAAACTTGGATAGAGGGAAATGTTGTCCTAAGAATCACACTGCACTCGTATTTAAAAAGTCAAAAAAAGTGAAAAGCGCACTTACTTCTGCAGCTAATTATATGACAGATTCGATTTACTTTAGGTATCTTATATATACAGTGTGGCGAGTCATAAACCGCTTACAGTTTCAGAAAAGATTGTCCTGTTTCGCATGACATGTTTTACATGACATGAGCCCTACATGTATTTCCGAAAAAATCTGTATCGTTGTTTTACCTCTTGACAACAAATATAAAAAAATATCCTTTTAGACATAGCTTAATGTAATAAACGCCGTCGTTTCTGTATCATCAGTACCTTCAGTACTTTGATATGAAAATTTGATAGCGAAAAGTCAGAACTCTTGTCAACCAGGCTTTTGAAATCAGAAAGACATGATCACTACCGCACAAAAAGTATTATCACTTTGTAAAACTTTTATTTACTGTCATCGGATTTTACATTTTGGCCTACAACAAACGCATTTAGGGGCTTAAAGTCGTTATAAATATGCTAAAAATCCATCTAAAGGTTTTTATTATATTTTGGACACAAAGCAAATAGCGTGACATCTGACAGACGTTAACATAAAAAGTTAAAATGTATTTTTTTTTATTTATACTGTTTATCATGACTACCATAAAAGTAAAATTGAAAACAATTAGAATAACCATGATCAAACTTATCCCAAATTAAAATCTAGTGACATTTAATAGTAATCATCTTGAAACAAGGCTGCATTAGCAAATGCCATTCCACCGCATGTCAAACATCAAAGAACACTAAATGATTAAACCTATGAGATAACAATGGAAACAGCAGACAAAGACCAGTCGTTGAATGGTCAGAATAATTTTATCAGTTGTAAAAGTAAATCATATTTCAGGTAATTCAGATGATTTTCTAAGTAACACTTTATAACACAGCTTATAGACAAAGTTACCTTGAAAAACTCGAGTTCTTGACCATTCGGATTTATAGACCGGTCACCCAAACTATCAGAAACCGAATGGATTTGAAAACCCTTCATAAAATATTTTTCAATAAAAAATGAACACAAATACATCTATTAACATTTAAATCGCAATATCAACTTTAAAATTGAGATATATATGGTGGCATATTTCTGCCACCAGATAACCATTAACTAACTAGTTAATTAAGAGGTTATCTAGTTACGTAACTAGTTAACCTCTTAATTAACTAGTTAGTTATGTGGTTAACTAGTTACGTAACTAATTAATTTTTTCAATAAATAAAAGATCATAACGGGAAATGAGTGCATGTTGGTTCCTACAACTGCCATCCTTTATTTACTTTACCAGCTAAATATTATGAGGTTAACTAGATATGTAACTAGTTAACCTCCTAACTAACTAGTTAATTAATTAAGAGGTTAACTAGTTACGTTACTAGTTAACCTCTTAATTTACTAATTAAGTGATCGATATTCTCATAGTCAAGCTAAAATGTCTTTTGAATGTGATTACACCACTAGGTATTACAGAAGACTTGCAGCATCTGCTACAATTTTCCTGCAAGTGTTGCAGTTAAACAACAATGTCAAAAGCACTTGGTCTTTTTGTCAAATCAATCATACATTAAACATTTCTTGACAATTTCAATAGCTGCATCTGGAAATTCTGCCCCTCATTGTAGATAACTCAGGCCATGGGGCTGAATCCCTTTTTTTCATGTTTTCTTCCAGTATTTTAGTACCCTCACTATCAGAGTCATCATTATCATCATCCCCTCTATCATCAAGATTCATTCCAGATATCTTTTCCAGTATCACTCAGTCCAGGTTCAACATTCCCGTTAAAATGTTTTGTACTTCACCCTTGATATATGCATAAGTAGATTCATGCTTTTTCAGTCTAATTTCGTGTACTCCACCTTTTTCTTTATTTGATAGACTGCGATTGCCTGACATTGACCTCACTTTGCAGGCGATTTTTACTGTCATTTCTTTATCTTGCTCAGGCTGAAAAATCAAAATATCAATACAATGCATCGTATATGAACATATTGGGTATTATTTCAGGAGCATACTGATATTTATAAGAGAGCATTGATAACTTAATATTGTTAACCTGAGTCCATCTGCAATAATATCGGCAACAAACTACTAGTATGATAAACTATCAGTCTTAAAGAAAATTACGATCAATTGTTTATTTCACATTTTTACTATCTGAAATGGTGATTTAGTTTTCACTGTAGCGATCATTTGACCAAGACCTGATGACAATTGTAGACTTTATGATAACTACAAGATTATTTCTAAAATTTGACCTAGTGTCCTAGTTTTGGGTCTGACATGACCATATTCAAATTAATCTATTAGGCATGAATAGTAAATCATTTTGTCAAAGTTTCATTGAGATGACAAAGAAATTTTAGTCTCTGGATAAATTTTAGTCAATATGATAAAGAAGATCAACAAGGAAAGGCGGCGTTCAATGAACGCAACCCCCACATGACCCAGCAACAAGAACCAGTGGCAAGGAGCCCAGGCGGACCCCAACAAAAACAGGACAGGGCACAAGGCAGAGCACGGACAGGCTAATCACCAAATTTTTTTTTGCGAAACCCTCCGCCTTACTATTGAGATTATTTGTCCCAAGTTATATTTAAATCCCTCTACGCATGTAGGATTTACACTTGGGTCATGGGTTTGCGCTGACTCCCAGGTGTGACTTTGGCCTTTGAGCAGCAGATCTGGGTGTTGTATTAGATATACCACCACATCATGGTGAATATTTGGTATCAAATTTGTTCTCCTTTAAAGAAAGACAAAATATAGACGGGACAAAGCAGGACGGACGCTAAGATGGACGTCCTTAAATTTTGGTTTTATGTGAGTGACTTTTCTTTTGTTCTGAAAAGACACACACACCAAAACAAGAGGGACATGATGTCCATATCTCGCTCACCTGTTTCATCTTACCTTTGGCTTTTGTCATGGCCAAACTCCTACCAAGTTTATGATTGTCAAGGTTAATTTGACCCCGGGTTCATGATTTGAACAATATTGGTATAGGTCCACAAGTCAATGCTACATGCCAAATATCTAAGCCCTAGGCCTTGTGATTCTTAAGAAAAAGATTTTCTAAGATTTCCCTTGGTATGTCTATGTTAAAATCAAGTGGCCCCTGTGCCAAGGTCAATTTGATCCCGGAAGTAATGATTTCGACAATCTGGGTAGAGGTCCACTAGTCAATGCTACATGCAAACATTTAAGCTCTGGGCCTTGGGATTCTTAAGAAAAAGATTTTTCTAAGAGTTTCCTTTATAACTCTGCGTAAAATTAAGTGGCCCCTGTGTCAAGGTCGATTTGCCGCGGGGCTCATCATTTGAACAATCTTGGTAGAGATCCACTAGTCCATAGGGTGAAAAATAGGGTGGGATTATCAAAAATATGAGTGAACCCCCATCCCCCTCCTAGAATAGTCACTGAGGATGCGAGTTCGAGACGTAGATCTAGCTCCGATTACATTTTTTTCTTTCACAAAAAACCACCCCCTCTTTTAATCGACCCAACAAGAATAATCCCCTTTAAGATTTTAAAATATTGGTGAAACCAAAAAAAGTGTTGGACTGACATAAAAAATGAGGATTCTCAGTAGTGTCAAATAAACTTAAATATAAAGGAAGAGTACTTACTTTTGAAAAAAAAATGAGTTGGAACTCCTGTAACTCTCGCCACCTTTACTCTGAACGGAAAAGGCCCTAAGCGCACGCTCAAGCGTCGTGTCATACTTGACATCGTGACGTCACAACTGTGCAGATGAAATTCTGAATTCGTGAATTCACGAATTCATAATTTCACGATTTCACTTTAAAAAAATGAAATCGTGAATTCATGAATTCACGATTTCATTATTTCATTTATTCAGGTTTTTAAGAGAAATCGTGAAATTATGAAATCGCGAATTCACGAATTCATAAGATCACGATTTCACTTTAAAAACAATGAAATCGTGAATTCATGAATTCACGATTTCATTATTTCATTTATTCAGGTTTTTTAAGAGAAATCGTGAAATTATGAAATCGCGAATTCATGAATTCGCGATTGCATTATTTCACGATTTCACTTTAAAAAATGAAATCGTGAATTCATGATTTCACGATTTCATTATTTCATTTATTCAGGTTGTTAAAGAGAAATCGAAAAATTATGAATTCACGAATTCACGATGTAAAAATTCAATATTTCACTCTAAAAATAATGAAATATTAAAGTCTTGAAATCATGAATTCGTGAACATGAAATGTCACCACCGGTCTTTCGTACTTTAAACATCTTCTGCTACAGAACTAATGGATGGGTGATCACCAAACGTTGTTTGTAGCCTTCTTGGGTAGTCTTTTATCAAGTTTGCTTATATTAATTTGATAGGCCCCTTTTAAAGGCCGAAAAGCTAAAAAAAGAAATACATTTAAACATCTGTTTCTATAGAAGTAATTGATGGATGATCACCAAACTTTGTCTGAAGCAATCTTAGGTAGTCTTTTTTCAAGTTTGCTCATATTAATTTGATTGGCCACTTTTAGGGGTCTTTAGGGCAAAAAATAGAAAAACCTTTAGACATTTTCTTCTACAGAAATAATAGATGGATGATCATTAAACTTTGTCTGTAGCATTTTTGGGAAGTCTTTTATCAAGTTTGCTCATATTAATTGATTGGCCCCTTTAAGGGGCCACTATAGCTAAAAATAGAAATATCTTGAAACGTCTATTTCTATAGAACTACTTGATTGATGATCACCAAACTTTGTCTGTAGCATTCTTTGGTAGTCTTTATCAAGTTTGCTCATATTAATTTCATTGGCCCCTTTAAGGGATCTCTAAAGCTAAAAGTAGAAATACCTTTAAATGTCTTCTTCTACAGCAATAATTGGTGGATGATCACCAAACTGTGTCTGAAGCATTCTTAGGTAGTCTTTAATCAAGTTTGCTCATATTAATTTGATTGGCCCCTTTTAGGGGTCTTAAGGGCTAAAATAGATAAACCTTTAGACATCCTCTTCTTCAGAACTAATTAATGGATGATCATCAAACTTTGTATGTAGCATTCTTAGGAAGTCTTTTATCAAGTTTGCTCATATTAATTTTATTGGTCCCTTTTAGGGGCTGCTAAAGCTAAAAATAGGAAAACCTTTAAACATCTCTTTCTACAGAACTTATTGATGGATGATCACCAAACTTTGTGTGTAGAATTCTTCGGTAGTCTTTTATCATGTTTTGCTGATAATAATTTGATTGGCCCCTTTTAGGGGCCTCCAAAGCTAAAAAAAGAAAAACCTTTGAACATAATTTCCTACTGAAATCACCAAACTTTGTCTGTAGCACTCTTAGGTAGTCTTTTATCAAGTTTGCTTATATTTATTTGATTGGCCCCTTTAAGGGACAGCCTAAGCTAAATACTAAATATAGAAAAAACCTTTGAACATCATCTCCTACTTAAATATTTGATAGATGACAATTGGTACACAGTCTTTTTATAAATATAAAATAAACATGTTTTGACTTCACACAAAGTAGATATGTTATGTTTTAAACTTTTCATACTATAGGAGGTCACAGTATAAGTATAATGATTATGAAGTGTCATTAAAAATTTATTTATTTTTAATAGAAAAGACCAACTTTACATGGCCTATAATAGGATATGCCGCTTCCCATACATACATAGTTTTTTCGTTCTGTTATCCAAATTAGACATTTTCAGTAAGAATTTCAATAATTTTCTATGATACATACTGAAAGGGGAACAATTTATGTTGGAATGTGTACATATGTTATTCAATTTTTCCAAAATAGGTTCAATTGCTTGGTCATAACCTGTTTAGGATGTGTAAATATTTTTCAGCACTAGAAATCGGACAAATTGCATCATTGTAAGGTCAGTTGTAGGTCATTTATCAGGAAAAAAATAGGCCTAAAGAAACATTTATTTTGTTTCTCCTGTACCTGACTAACAAAGATGAGTTTATATATTGAATTTTGTAAAAAAATTGTATTTTTTCATTTTTTTTCTTGAATTGGATTTAAACTTGGAAAAAGCACATTTCAATAAATTTTGGGACAGACTGTTGAGCCTGAATTTCATGTGCATAATTGAATTTTCGTATCAGTGGAACTGTTTATGATATTTTTGAAACCATTGCACATACTTTCTTGTTTTTGATGTACAGAGACTTTAAATTTGAAATGATGTACAGAGACTTGAAATGTAATTGAATTAAGATATCAACTGACTACTTTTAATTTTATTATTTGATATTGTTTGACCTAGTTTGTTGGTTTTTGAAGTACCTGCTGGACAAGGGGTTTAATTTCTGATGAACTGGCCTACTTTTGATATATTTGATATCGCTTTACCTACTTTTTTGTCTTTTATGTACAGACTTGAAATTTGGACCAGAGGTGTAATTTGTGTATTTTTTTTTATTTTTGAATTCAATTTTGATACCAGCTGACCTACTTTAGGTATTATTGACACCACTTGACCATCTTTCTTGTATTTTGACATTCAGATTTTAAATTTGGATCAGGTTTGTAAATTCTGATGCCAAAATGAATATTGATATCAACTGACCTACTTTTGATATTTTTGATATAATTTGACCTTTATTCTTGTGGTTTATTTTGACATACAGAATTGAAATTTGGACTAGGGGTGTAATTTCTGATGCTGAATTGAATTTTGATATCAACTGGCCTAATTTTCGTATTTTTTACAATGTTTGACCTATTGTCTTTTTATGAGGTACAGTTATGTTACAATACAGAATGTATTAAAAATGTGTTGTCCTCAAACATCTATACCTTACATGTTTTGCATGGGACATTTTGTGTTTTCATTCAAAAAGTTATAAAAAAGTTGTTAGTCAAAATTAATCCTGCTCCAGTGGTCATTTATTCTGCATTTATTCTATATAATCTCATAGGAACACACTTGCAACGTACATATTTTTAACAAAGCCTTTCTAAAATATTAGGGCAAACTATTTCCATTTATATTGTGAATAATGAAATGATAGGTTAGATGAGTGTTCTACGGCCATCTTAGTGGCTCTGTTTTTTATTATGAAGAAAAAAAAGCTAAAAGAATCAATGTTGTGAAAGTATATTACCAGAGGGGCAAGTTAAAGTTTGATCTGGACTTGCTGAAAGAGCTGGACTTGCCTTGCAGCAAATTATTTAAAAAAATAATTTCCAACACTGTAAAGCCGTTGTTTCTGGTGAGCGACTCAGGGCCATCATGGCCCTCTTGTTACATTGTCCGAATAATACAGCTTATAGTAAACTTTGTTCATATAAACTATCTTACGTCGTTTGATTTAATTGATATATAAACGTCATGCTGAAGGTCACATGGGGGTAATTTAATGAAACCAAATCTGCATAAAATCAGAATACTAAAATTTAAAATAATCGGTCACATAGATTTCATTTTAAAGAAATTTATCTTATTTGTTTCTGTTCTTAAAAGTGTGTATTTATCGGTTGCCTTGTAATATATAGAAAGGTTTTGAATAAAATGTCATTATTCTCTTCATTTGATAAGCATTTGCTTTCTTGGGGTACAGGAATTCTGCCCGGTAGACTATTGCTGAACACTGTCATTTGTCACATTCATTTTAATCGCTCACTTTTATGTAAATTATTATAGATCAACTCAAATAAGGTTCTTAGATTATTAGTGTTTGTTGAAATAAATTTATTGTACTGTGTCTTTCTTTTTCTCCCTATAGCCTGGTCCTCATTCTGTGTACGTTTCTTTTGTGTAATATTTCTTAACAATTACTCTTTTAGCTGCAGGGTCATCACTGTCCAGAAAATATAATTAAATACATACGTAAATATAGTAATAAGGTATCTAAGTTATACCATTTTCATTGTTTAAATTCATTTTTTATATAATTGTAAATGGTCTTAGGTATATAAGTTCGTGAATTTTGTTCTACATAAAACGTGGTGCAGAGTCCAAGATTCATCAAATATACATTGATTTTATCCATTAAATACTGCTTTGTTCGATGGATTCTCTTTTAATCTGCACATTTGGCTATGCATTTTAATACACACTAGCCAATTGTTGAATTATTAAGTAAAAGGAGGCGTGTTTAACTCGTATATCACCAGTGACTCTGACCCAAGTTACCCCTATCATCCCCTGGTGTAAGTTGTGCACAAATGGTATATATATATATATATTTACATCTATATTGGAACCACTTGCCCCTCACCGCTGTGGGTTCGAATCCCGACAGGGATTTTGGATTCTTTCATGTGAGGAAGCTATCCAGCTAGCTTACGGAACGTCGGTGTTTCTACTCAGGTGCCTGTTCGTGTCTGAAATAATGCACGGAAGGGCACCTGAGGTCTTTCTCCACCAGTAAAGCTGGAACGTCGCGATATGACCTATACTGTGTTGATGTGGCGTAAAAGCCAAAACAAAACAAACAAAAACATCTATATTGGATATATTTGTTTATCTCGATAATTTTTTTCTGATGGCTGCTTTGGTTACTGTGCCAGTTGATTGGTTTCAAATGATTATAAATGATTTGTTTAAGTAAAGTGCCTTCATAAGTGATGTGCTTGACTTAGGTGTCACGTTTTAGGCTATTTTATATATATTATTCACCACTTGGATATAGAGTTTTGAATACTAATGTATAAACAACTACACCTAGCGCAATGTAAAATTGATGCAATTGATATAATTCGTAAATAGTTCTAGATTCCAAGTAATTAATTTAAAATATTAATAAATTATCTCTGTGACTTTGACTTATCGGCAGCTGGACAGAGACTGACTGTCCGCAGCTTTGAACACTATTTATATCAAATAATCTAGTAATATATAATGATCGTTTACTGAAGTTTAAGAAATCAATCATCCAAGAGATATTGATAATGGGTCTATTTTTGGCACGAATGGCATTGAGTTCAAATGATTTTAAGTACGAATTGCATTGATATTTTGGAAGTAATAAAAATATGCTCGTTATATCAATTACTTGCGAATAAGTTGTTAAATCTAATCGTTTAATTTTTATGTTTTTTTTTCTTATTTATAAAAGAACATACTTTTAAATACAAGATAATATATTAAGTAACCGGCATTTTAGGTATCAAATGACATAATATCATTTAAGAATCTAGGTAGAAGAGAACAATCGTCACATAACCCCGTCTCTCAAAATCATTGCGTCCCGCATTGATGTGTATTATATAAAGGACATATGTGGGTGTTAAAATAGTTTTTACTTTATCATATTCTTAAAATAAACAACATAGTTCAAACATAAAACGTTTAAAATTTTTATTGAACTACCACGTGGACCAGATTTTCCATGAGAGAAAACGGAACGTGAAGGTCAATGTCATTTACGGAAAAATTACTAGGAAAAGGGTCGGCTATCTTTGATACTAATACTGTGAAAAAATCGATATATAAACGCGGGGAAAGTTGTTAATTTGGAAATAGAATAATTAATATCAGGAGTGAAATTTTAATTTGACACTTTTTTGTTTCAAAAAGACACTGATCAATTAACAAAAGTAACGGATTCAATTGGATTTTTGTATTTTACAAATTCGACCGAAAAATTGTGCATGGCCGAAATGGCCGAAATGAACAAATTGTCGGCTCAATTAAGAACTATTAAACGGGCGCAAGAATTAGCGCGAGTCAAAGCTGGGAAAGCCAGTGAGACACCGGGAAATCCGGATGAAATCTCAGAAAATATTAATTGCGAAACGCAATTAAATAATGAACAATGTGTTTCACCCGAAATGGTAAACAATGGGGGAAATCCCCAGTCGCTAGAACGAGATGCTGGAGAAATTCCAGAACGAGGCTCGGAGCACATGGCGGCATGCGCAGACAGCAATGGATTGTGGGGAAGGATTTCCTCAATGGAAGAATCT
Organism: Ruditapes philippinarum; assembly: GCF_026571515.1. Classification (NCBI taxonomy): domain Eukaryota; kingdom Metazoa; phylum Mollusca; class Bivalvia; order Venerida; family Veneridae; genus Ruditapes; species Ruditapes philippinarum. The sequence goes on from NW_026866374.1 coordinate 25,331, forward strand.
TTCCGGATTGTGGGGAAGGATTTCCTCAATGGAAGAATCTTTCCGGAAATGGAAAGAGGCGCAGACGGAAATCTTAGCAAATATAGTGCTGAACGTTGCGAAAATGCAACAAAATATGCAAAAAGAAAGAAGTGGTCAACAGTCGGTTATGACTGCAACTGAAAGCAACACTCCTGCTACAATAAATCACGATGGATTAGACGAATTGTTAAGTGAAACCGAAAGTACAGTAACGAGATGTGACGTTGACAACGATTTTTTGGCAGACTTAATGAATGACTATGAGACTAAAACGCAGTTTGTGCCTAACGTAAATGAGACATTAGGGAAACTTGTTTGCAACGAATCGACAGTGCGTTGCCGGAAGAAGAAGACACAAAATTAAGAGAAAAATACCTTATCCCGGAAAACTGTCAAAACTTGAGAGTTCCCAAAGTCAACAGGGAATTATGGACTGCTTTTAAATTAAAACGAGCATCTGATTTGGCATTGCAATCAACACAGACCTATTTGAGTTTAGCAATTGTACCAGTTATTAAATCTCTTGAACTGCTAATGGAAAAAGGGGACATTAAGAAAGTAAAAGAGTTGACCAAAGATACGTTCAGATTATTGGCTCAAGGCATTAATGTGGCTAATCGGAAGCGTAAGGCTCTTATAAGACCAGCAATACCAACAAAGTGTCGTAAGGTGTGTGAAGGGGAAGAAAAAACCACAGAATTTCTATTTGGTAATGACTTAGACTTTAAGGTTGAAAATTTTGAGAAGGAAGAAAAGCGTGCACAGAAATTAGGTGGCCACCAGAATAGTGTTTCACAAAAAGTAAATCGAAGCCTTTTTTTAGGCCAACGATTCCCGAAAGGGAATCAATTTCAACCGCCGCAACAGTTCGAATCAAGGCAAATTACAACCCATCATGGGGGAGAAATGTCCATCGAGGGAAAATTCCAGGCCCCAAAGAGGGGCATATTACAGGAAGAAATAACTGTAAGTAAAAATTTTCGAGTTATGAATTACTCCCGAGAATTTTTTATGGAGGAAAAATTTTCAAAATTTGCAGAAAATTGGACAAAATTGTCTACTGATCCCTGGATATTAAACACCGTTTCTGGTTTTAGAATAGATTTAGATTCTAAGCCACCCAGTTTTTTTGTACCAAAAGCAATTAAATTGAGTAACATTTGAGAAAATCTTGTGGATGTTGAAATTCAAAAATTTTTAGATCAGAAAATTATTGAAGAGGTTAGTTCGGACGAATGTGGTCCAGTACTATTCTAACATTTTCATGAGACCTAAGAAAGATGGTAGTGTGCGAATTATTTTGAACTTTAAAGCTTTCAATGATCATGTTTACAAAAGTGCCATTTTAAAATGGAAACTCTAAAATCGGCAATAAGCTAATATTCAACCCAGGGATTATTTTGCGTCTATTGATTTAAAGGATGCATATTTTAGTGTTCCTATTCATGTTGAACATAGAAAATACCCTTAGATTTTATTTGGCAGAACAAACATTATCATTTTATAACTTTGCCACAAGGACTAGCGTGTAGCCCTCGTGTATTCACTAAATTGCTAAAACCAGTTTATGCATTTCTTAGAAAGAAAAGGTATTCTAACATACCTTATATTGATGATAGTTTGTTAAAAGCTAAAACATACCATTCCTGTGAACAGAATGTTTTAGAAACTATTAATATTATGGATAACTTGGGCTTTACAATACACCCTGAAAAATCTGTGTTTAAACCATCTCAAATTATTGTGTTTTTAGGATTAATTTTGAATTCAGAAAATATGACAGTAAAAATGACACCAGAACGAATTTCAAATTTAATCGAGTTTATGTCAAAAAAGTACTTACTCAGCAACATATTACTATTCGTGAATTTTCTAAAGTTATTGGGAAGATGGTGGCTAGTGAACCAGGGGTAAATTATGCTCCATTATTTTATAAAGATTTAGAACATGAAAAAGATGAGAAACTTGGTGTTTTCAAGGGTAAATTTGACCAAATGATAACATTAACAAATGAAAGCAAAGACATTTTATACAAATGGATACAATTGCTACCATTAGCGGAAAACCCTATTATAAGAAATGCCCCTGGTGTCATTTTGTACAGTGATTCAAGCAAAACAGGCTGGGGTGGAGTTAATAAACCAAACAATACAAATACTCGGGGATTATGTGATGAATTTGAAAAAGAGGAACATATTAATATTTTAGAACTTAAAGCAGCAATGCTTACTATACAATCGTTGGCTGCGGATGTTAAGAATGAACATTTGAGGATATATATGGATAATACAGTTGCAATTGCTTATATAAACAAATTTGGGGGGAAATCCTTAAATTTGCATAAAGTAGCTAAAGAAATTTGGTGGTGGTGCAAACAAAGGAATATCTGGTTAAGTGCCGCTCATATTCCAGGGAAAGATAACTATGAAGCAGATAGATTATCTAGACAAGTTAATGAAGATATAGAATGGCAGTTAAATCCGACATATTTTAAAATGTTAGAACAGAAAGTGGGAACATTTGACATAGATTTCTTTGCTTCGCGTTTGAATCACCAAATATCAAAATTTGTATCTTATCAACCTGATGCTAAAGCATTCGCTGTTGATGCATTTACATTGTCATGGAATGAAAAAAATTATTTGTTTCCTCCTTTCAGTTTGATCAGTCACTGTCTTCAGAAAATAATCCTCGACAGAGTGAATTCAGCGGTATTGATTGCTCCATTATGGCCAACACAGGTGTGGTTCAGTCAATTATTACAACAGATTTGTGCCCAGTCGTACATTCTACCAAAACAACAAACGTTAATTCTGACAAAAAAAATATGATAAACAAGATCGACAAGGAAAGGCGGCGTTCAATGAACGCAGCCCCCATCCGACCCAGCAACAAGCTCTAAACGTGGAACAACAAATTTTAAAGTGTCTGTCTTTTCTTAACTCAGATAAAACAAAAATAGTTATGTTAAAGTATTTTTTTTATGTTCATTTAAATATTAATAATTTAATACACTTTGTCCATAAAATCTTACTGAAATGCAACTGACATCTTTATCTTAATAATACACTTTCATCTATTTTGAAATTTATATCTGATTTCTGAATCAAACCACCTGTATATTGACAAATATACCTAGAATAGTTTTATCTTTTTGGCACAAAGCACTTGTTTCATAACAAATTTCATCTCCACTTTTAATCACAAGCCTCTGTTTCTTAATATGTTTATCCTCACTTCTATTGCGCATTACGTTTCTTCTGTTTTTTTCTCTTCCAAACTTGGTTAATCAATGTCTATAGCCTGTCTCATCTTATTTACTTATGTTACAGAATATGAAACTTTTGTTCCATCTTTTATTTTTGTGACTTTATTCACTCTTTTAGTAAATTTAATCTTGGAAGACATACCTCTACTATCTGAATCAATGATTTCATCTACTTTTCTTTTAACTTGCAATAACGGCATTGTAGATTTTCTATACACTCGTCCATGAAATACTTTGTCATTATATTCATATAATTTTTAAATACTTACCTTTTCATCTTCTTTTCCTTGTTCTTCTCGTTCACCGCTACAATCTCAGGCTGGCAGCATCTATGAAATTACCGTCTCCTGCAGTTGCGCCGTGTAGTTTCGTTTGTATCCCGGTCTCCACTGGTCACACCACTCTTCTCTGTTGTTCTAGGAGAGGACATCGTTGTAGGAAATGTTCAACTGCTTGGTTGTCATGTCCGCAGGAGCACTTGGGAGAGACAGCATGGTTTAGTTTGTACATATGTGCGTTCAGCCTGTTATGACCTGTGCGGAGCCTAAAGATAGTTACTTGCTCCTTCCTATCCAGGTAGTGGTAGTCACCTTGTTTGACATACACCTATTGCTGCTTTGATTGTTGTGGTCCACTCCTTGTCGCTGATGTGGTTCATGGTCTGATCACCTTCCGCTCCTAGCTTTGCCAGTTCATCAGCCTTTTTATTTCAATGGATGTCGCAATGTGCTATTTATCTGGTATAAGACATGCGAAATAGCACTTCTGATAGTTCAGGCATAGTGGTGTTCTAGGGCATGTAGTACCGACAGAGCATCAGTTAATACGATGATCTGCGGGCAGTCCTCTGGAGACTCTTCAATCATCCTCAGAGTTGTCTTGATGGCTTCATACTCTGCATTGTAGTTTGTACAGTATTTCCCCGTTGCTACACTGTGTCACTTTTTACCATTGGTTGAACGTAGATGCCAGCTCCCCCATCTTTGATAGCTGCTGAAGCTGAGCCATCTATTCTTTATAGATACAGTTCCATGACTGTAGGGGGCACTCACTCGTGAGCTATCATTGCGAGTGTTAGTGCTTTTTGGGGGACATAATCTTTTGTACTTGAAAGGAGTAGTGGCAAAATCGTACTAATATGGGTGTTGGATAGTTCTTGGATCCATGGGGTTGGCAGATCAGACTTATAAAGTTGAACGATAGAGGGACCAAGTGTTTCAGCATAAATTCTTGTCAGTTTATTGGCTTCATGTACATAGCTATCTCTGGACAGACAATTCTTTGTCAGTCTTTGTAACTTTTGAACTTTTGTGTCATTTTGTGGTCTGCTAGCAAATCATATGTGCTGGGTTGTACAAGTGCTTTAGCATCTCATCTATGACTGAGTGGTGGACTAGTGGTAGAGGTTTTCATAGCCATGATTGGAGTGGATTTCATTGCTCATGTAATCACACGTATGGCTTGGTTTTGGACCTTTTCGGGCATATTCTGGTTAGTCTCTGACGTAGTTATACAAGTTGAGGAGCCATATTCTAGATGGGGCCTAATTGTGCCTTGGTATACTGTCTTTAGTATCTCATCGTTTGCTGCTTAGTTGGTTCCCGCCAGTTTCCAAAGTATAGCTAGCTTAACCCGGGCCTTTGTTTCTGCGTGTGCTACATGGGGCTTCCATGTCAGCCGTTTGTAAAGGTCACACCGTGGTATGTAGCCTCTTCCAATTCAGTAAGACGTGTGTCACTGACTTTGATTGTCCCAGCTTTCGGTTTTGGTGACAGTTTGAGCAGGGTTGTACATGATTTGTCTGAAATCACCTGTACACACTATTCATCTGCCCATTCTGATAGCTGCTCGGCAGCTTGTTGCATCCTGTAGGTGGCAGTTGTGGCATGTTTTTTTGAACACCATAAGAGCGCTGCTTTGATACCATTGGTAGACCGGGCACAAGATCATTTACGAAGATGAGAAAAAGAGAGAGCGACACCTATATCTACAAATCTACAAAAAAAAAAAATTCAACTTCTGGTTTATGACCACTTTCCTTTTATTCATTATTTTCATTCTCAGATTCAACATTAAGCAAAAGTTTTCATGATCCCATGCTTCTTCAAGATCTGGTTTCTTATCTGAATTATCTTTATTTATTATGAATGAATTGGGATACATTTGTCATCTTTAGAAGTATCAAGATCCAAACAATGTTCAACTTCATGTGCCTATTAAGATACTGCACAGTAAGCATAACGTTATCACCTATCTTGCATGTTTCCTCCCACCTCATCTTCTTGTAATACTCTAAGTCTACCACATGAGTCTCAAAATTTATTCCCAGAGGCACATACTTCTTAAACTCTGTACACATATGCAAAGGCTGCTGACTTACGCAAGCTGTAAATTGATTATTTGCCATCTTAGAACTGAAACGATAAAATACTTAATCATTAGCCCAATTTGGTTTTCTACGTATTCGTCCATACTGGACATCACGTTTGTAAGTTAACATTTGTATCTGTATCATTATAATTTTCTTGTAAATCTTTATTATTATCATTTATCATCATCTAATGACATATGTTCAGTACCCTTATCAGTTTCATTGTCATATCGGTCAGAATTACTATCATATTTATCAAATATTTATTGACTTAGTGATTTTTACATTTCCTAATTCTATCACAGTGAATCACTTGGATAGCTTGATTTCGACCAAAAATAATTTAAATGAAACTTCGGACAATTTACCAAGTACAGTATAAGGACCACTCCAGAAAGAAATGAATTTTGAGGATGTTCCTACTTTAAAAACTGGAAAGAATACATAAAGCTTATCTCCTATTTAAAATTGAGTGTAAGAATAACGCTAGTCATGTAATGACCTTTTGTCTATTAATTGCTTGTTTTGTATGTTGTCTTATGTGTAGGGCTTTCTTAAAGGTTTCTTATTTACTCTATTTTATCGCTTCAGCGTTGTTGTGCCGTGTGAAGGCTGTAAAAAGTCGCCTCGTACATTTAATCAGAGATGTTATATTTCCGATTTTAACCAATTACGTAATATACACGCCTTTTAACGTCTTTTTCGGCCCCCTTTTTGTTGGTTCAAATGGTGAAAAAGTGTCTTATTCAGGCCCCCAACACTTTTTTTGTTTGAGAAATGTTGTTAAAAAAGTGACGTCTTTTTCGGCGTGGCCCCAAACCAAAAGATACATCAGGGGTTTGCCAGAAGGGGGTTGTGCCCCCTTCTATTTCGAGGGGGTTTGAAGGGGGCGGAGTGGCCCTCATCGCCAAAAAATATTTGATTTGTGAGCGGCTATAAATGACCCCAGATTGATCATAAGGTAACGTGTAACCAACGCTGAAAAGCATTTGACTCTTTCGCAATCCATTGAGAAGTTGCAGCACCTTGAAATCAATTTTGATGGAAAAAATCAACGCAAAATATGATATTTTGGCTATTTTTGAGATGTCCCCTCGTTGCCATGGTAACAGAAAATTGTTGAGCATGTTGTTGCAAGGGCAATGGTCCAATCAACATGTTTACCAATTTTGATTAGTGTTGAAGCAGTTTTTATAGAATTATAGCATTTTGAACTTGTAACGGGAGACTTTTCAATGAAAACAGCCATTTTTCACAAAATCCTCATGAAGTAATGGGTTAATGAAAAAAAATCAAAAAATCTACAAAACAACAATTTTTCTTCAAATTATCTGACAGGCCATGTTGAAACAAGGAAAAAAACGCGATAAATGGTAATTTCAAGTATTGTCATCATTTTCTATTAACTCATTACGTTATATACACGCCTTTTAACGCCTTTTTCACCCCCCCCCTTTTAATTGTCTCAAATGGTGAAAAAATGCCTTATTTAGCCCCCCAACAATTGCTTTTGTTTGAGAAATGTTGTTAAGAAAGTGACGTCTTCTTCGGCGTGGCTCTCCAACCAAGATACATCAGGGGGTTGACAGAAGGGGGATGTGCCCCCTTCTGTTTGGGGGGTTGGAAGGGAGCGGAGTCCCACTCATCGCCAAGAAAATTTTGGACTTGTGAGAGGCTATAAATGACCCAAGATTGATTATAAGATAACGTGTAACCTACGCTGAAAAGCATTTGACTCTATCTCAGTCCATTGAGAAGTTGTAGCACTTTGAATTCAATTTTGATGGAAAAAAATCAACGCAAAATAGTGATTTTTTGAAATTTTGAGATGTCTCCTTGTTGCCATGGTAACAGAAAATCTAAGCCTGAGCATGCTGTTGCAAGAGCTATGGTACCAAGTTTGAAAAGTGTTGAAGCAGTTTTTATAGTATTGTAGCAATTTGAACTTGTAACGGGAGACTTTTCAATGAAAACAGCCATTTTTCACAAGATACTCATGAAGTAATGGGTTTAAAGATCGTCCAGTACGACATTATTGTTGCGCGTTTTCTTTATATTCGGTTATTTTATTGATTGGTGGTTCCAGTATTCCTCACTTCAATACTTTTGAATCACCCTTAGCATATGTGGCCTGCTTTCAAAAAATTGTCTTTTGCCGTCTTATCTGTGATATACAGGCTTCATAACCTTTAATCCCCTTTCAAAAGTCAATTTTCTATTTTTCCGCCCATTGTATTCTCGTTTATGGCACATGCATTTTTACTTGAAGACCATATGCCGCTTTTCATGGAATAGCACTTACGTGTTACATTGAAGTTTCCATGCTAACTGCCATATGAACACATCTGCGGATGTTTCAAAATTCAAAGTTGTATCAGTTTATGTTAAAAGTTGAATTCTGCTTAAGCCGGTGCTAGTTAGCGTGGACGGTAGTTTGCGTTAAACAGTACCCGCCATGAAAAGGCTCAATCAAACCGAGCTTGCAACATTTTCAATTATTCCGTGTTGGGCTTTCTTTAGGGATTCTTATTTTTCTCTATTTAACAAAAGCATGTGTATTTTTCAACTTTTCACATATTCCAAAGACCCATTCATGAGCTGTAATTGACTTTATACTTGAAGACATTTTTTAATAAGATCTAACGAAGTAGAAGCTCCACATCCGAGCATAAGAAAGTTCGATCTCATTCCTGTTGTTTCATGTTCCGACATTCGGTATGCCATCATCATATATGGAATGTGCTCGTCCCAATTTCGAAACTGCTTATTTAACAAACGCACTCAAAATTGTTGTTATTGTTCTGTTTAATCGCTGGACGATACCATCTGATTAAAGGTGATAGGACGAAATTCTCATCTTTTCTATTCCCTAAAGCTGATACATTTCTCGAAATAAATTTCCCTTAAGTTTACCCGGGTCCGATGTACTTGTGATGGCATGCCAAATCTTACTAAATTTGGTCTACAAAAAATCTTTGCAACAGTACTAGCTTCTATATTCATCAAACACTCTGTCCATTTAGTAAAGTGATCTGCTATCACAAGTATATATCGATTTCCTTGTTCTGTAATAGGTACCTCTCCAAGGATTTCAATCGCTTTCCTTTCCATTGGATAACCATTTCTTACATTGATGCTTGTTTAGTTTTATTTGGTCCTTTTCTTTACATACAAACAACATGGCCAGCAATATACAATTGAACATAACTTTGCAATCCTGGCCAATAATAATTTTGTTTGATTTTCGAAAGTATCTACCTGATTACTAAATGTCCAGCAGTTATTAACATTTTTCTTCGCTGTGATCTCGGTACAAGAACGTGAAAACAGTTTTCTTCAATTTTATTATCTTAATATTCCTTATCAAAAGACCATTCATAAGCTTCAAAACTCAAACTGATTACATAACGATTGTGCTGTATACTTCTTTGCTTCAATATCTTTAATAAGAGGTTTCTTTCCCTTTGAAACCCTTTCTATCACTATGTTGAGATCTTTATCTTCTTCTTTGTCTTCCGAATTAACACAAGATACATTATTGAAAGAGATATTGTTTGTACTGATGCTATATGTTTGCTTTTCATCAGTTAAACCACACTTTATTCTACGTTATTGTGCAATCGCCCTGGTCTATGTTCTACTTAAGTCTGCTATGAATATGATGATAACATAACCAACCAGCGAGCACCTGTTCATCTGGATTTATTTTATTCATTAATCATCTTAAAGATCCGTGACAAGTTCTAACAAGAAATCCTAGTTAATTTAGATAACGACGAAAAATCTTAACAAAATACACTACAGCTAACATTTCTTTTCTCGTTACACAATATATTTGCTCTGTTTTACTTAAAATATGGAAACAAAGTGATCCCTCGGAAGCATTTATCACAACACAATTACAAGAGAATGGCAGACTCGGTCTGATTGAGTCTGCACATGATGGATAATAAATACGTGCATATTTTCAAAGTTCAGCTTGCATATGCCATAATTGCTTCTTCTCTGTTAATTTTCTGTGATAAGTTTGACCCAGAAGAAAAATCACATGAATCTGTATTTGATATGAATGGAATTGAAAAATCCGGGTGACAATATTGGAGCTTTTATAAATTTACCTTTAAGATTTCAAAAGCTTCTTCGCAATTATCATCGGATACAAATTGAATGATTTCTCTGTCATCCTAATCAAAGGCCTTGCTTAATTTGAATAGCCCATAATGAATGTACGATAATAGCAGCAAAGATCCAAAAACGAACGATTTTCTGATACAGTTATAGGTGTTAGTCATTGCTTAATACATTCTAGTTTTCTGCGATCTGTTTTAACACCATTTGCAGTTATAACATATCCTAGGAATTCCAAGTCCACATTTCTTATGTTTCATTTTTGTTCCAGCTTCTTCGAAATAGAGTGAAATAAGGAGAAGGCCCTAAGGAAGGCCCAACAAACCTTTGAAATACTTGGTCTCAATTCCTGACCATATCTTCAAATGTTTTACCAGCAACTATGAAGTCATCTCTATAAACAAGGCATATAGTCCAATGTAGACCAGCTAATGTATATTCCATTTAACGTTAAAATGTTGCTGGTGCGTTGTATAAACAACAAAACTGCATTTTGTTGAACTCAAATAAGGCCCTTCTTGTAGAAAACACAGGTTTATCATCTTCTGGCATTTCAACTTGCCAATTATCTCAGGTTAGATCTAAACAAGAAAACCATGCAGAACCTGCAAGTTTGTCTAACGATTCATCAATTCTTGGTAAATAGTATGCATCCCCTATGTGAACATCATTTAAACGTAGGTAACCAATGCAAAATCTCTGCAATCCATCCTTTTTCTTCAAAAAGACTTTTCCACTTGCCCAAGGACTTGGCGATGGTTGTATGATATTATCCTGCAACAATCAAACAATCTGCTTGTCAACTTCTCAATGTAGATGTACAGGAACTTTCCTTACTTGTTGTTTAATTGGTCAAGCATTTGCGGTAGATATTTGATGCTTTATAATTCCTGTCCAACCTAAATCACTGTCAAATTTTGAAAGTATGCGTGCATATATAAACAAAAGTTCCTCAACTTGTCTCTTTTTAAGATCCATGACAGAGCAAGAACGTTCATATTAAGCTTGAATATGCTCTGGCAGTTAATTGCTTTTACATATGTGACTGTCTTTGTCTTCAACTTTATTTTTTCTTCATGTGTTTCCAAAATAATTTTTTTGTGACTCCTTTGAAAAATTAGCAATTCTCAAATGAACCTCGTCCTCCCTGGTCGAGGGTTTAGAGTCGATGACTTTTGATCCAGTTACTTCTCGGGCGTGGGTTCGACTCCCGGGAGATGCTTTGGTAGTTTAGCTCGGAAGAAGGTAGTCTAGTACTGGTATTACTCTCCAGGAACGATGGTTAGGAAATTACCCGCCTATATGACTGAAATACTGTATGGAAAAGGCGTAAAATGAAACAAACACTCGTCATCAACTTTAACTAATGTTTTTACAACACTGCCTTGCCTGATCCGCTAAAACTTTTACTCATCTCTACAAGACCTTAAGGTATTACCACCTTAATGGGCACTATAAGGAACTAAACAATCAACATCATAGGCCAGATATATACCTTAAAGTTCAACTGTATGCAAAATTAAAACAAAGTTTACCGTACAGAAAAAAAGTGATGGCCACTTTTCTGCTTTTTATTAATTGGGAACCTTAAAATAATCTGCAATAACATTCTAATGAAAAATGTTTTCCCATAAATGTTTGGTAAGAAACAAAAAGTACCATTCAGCTAACAATCCACATAAGCAAAATTACGGTTTCTACTTAAAATTTGTGAAAGAAGTGTATTTGTTGATCTTGTAAAATATGAAATACTTTTACAGTCTAGTTTTGATTTTATTACACTTTGAAAATATCAGGTACCATATTTATTACAAGATTTAGCATAATTTAGCCAATAAATACCTATATAAATTATAAACTCAAACTTAAACAATTTGTTTCTTTCCAAATGGGACATGAGAGATTCATAAACAATGTTAAAAGAAGAAAAAAGTTGACCTTTCTTGGGATTGAACCTACGGCCTTCATTTTCAATGTAGTTGACAGTAGTTCTAGCCTATTTGAATATTCTTCAAAGTGGAGGTATTGCATTAGGATGGTCATACCTTAACCTACTTTATTTATTGCTTTTTTACCAATCTTTCCCTTAGCCATTATTTCTGATCAGCAGGGACAACAACTTGTTCCGAAAGTACTATTCTACATTAGCCTATTTTTCCTGAACAGACCAAGTCAAGTTATTGACCCATCTTATCATTGGCAACACCCAAAGGAACGTTTTGGTCCCGCATTAAATCAAGACCTCATTCAACAACTGAGTCATTTCAGCAACAATAACTTTGTTAAACAACATTTATTTTCAAATGAAATTATTATTTCTGTTTGTCCTTTGGATCTTTGAATAATTTCAACTTTCAGACACAATCTGTGATCAAACAGATTGTAAAGAACATTCTTAATATCACTCCAAACTTTTCTGAAATAACTGTTAAAGTAGCTCTCGTATCTACCAAACAGTCAACTGGAGTCCAATTAATATGTGCTGAAATATACATTCCAGAGTTTCCTCTTCAGATTGTTTACAAACAGAAGTATTAATGTAAGATTTTCGTTTTTTTTTCATTTTAAGTACGATATTGAAAGTGTTTTTGTGGAAATGATGTACACGTCTTTGATCATATCAATTTGGTGTTCTAGCATAGTAGTTATTTTGCCGCCCGTATCTTCATTGACGTTTCACATCAACACTTTGTTTTAAGGAAAATACAACAGTTTGAGGTCTTTCAAACTATTTTGACAAGCTATCTGTCTGCGAACTTCTTATTATTTTCTACTGCTTCTTTTCAGATGCCAGTTATACAGCATGCCTCACTGCATCATTCAATTAATTAGCCTAGCTTGTTTTATTTTGAGCGGCATGTCGCAATTTACTAGTGCATCTTCAAATTGTTATTTAGCCAAAGTGTCACGCACATCTAAAGGAGCAAAAGGATACGCCAAGTACATCGAATATTTTGTCCAAGTTCAGCCATTGATTAGTAGCTTTTTGATGCCTATCTCTTAACTGAGCTATATATAACTCAGTCTGATTTCTTGGTGCTCTCACAAGCTCCTCATAATTATGTGTCTTTGTTGTCAAATGTCCGAACATTTCTTGAGCTTGGCTTCGTAAGGATACAGATATGTTTTTACCTTTCACGTTTTCATTCCAACTACTCAAAGTTGCACAAGCGTCAAAGTGTGCTTTGTCCATTCACAAGTTCCGTCATAAGTAGCAGGTTTCATGAAAGTAAATCTTGCATCTTTGACTTTGAAATCAAAATTTTATCTGAAATTTGATTGTAATCCAATTTCTGTTGTTCATTCTGCTTCAAATGAGTTTCACGGGGAGCAAAGCAACAATCCTCTGGCTTTTGGTTCTGATTCTGCCATTCACACCCCTCCTATGAATAGGCAATACAGGCAAAAGACGTCTAGGCTTTGGGGTAGTCGTTCTTCTTGATGTTCAAAGCTTGTCTGGTCAATCAGTCTTTGAACACTATCAATCTCTCTTTGGAGTTTCAGCCTACGATTTTTCAATTCCATCACAAAAGTCTTGATCGAACCATCTATTTTTATTCTCAGTCCTGGGTAAATTAGCTAGATGTGTCCCCCGTTTGGCGCCAGTTTTGTAACGTGCACGGGCTAGCTGCTAAAGATATATTTTTTTCTCCTTGCTACTTTGCAAGTTGATGCAGCTATGCAAGTTGATTGGTTACAAATGATTATAAGATGATTTGCTCAAACTTTGGATTCAAGTTCAATTAAATATTGTACATAACAGGAGTGTGCCTTTTGAACTTTATTTAAAACTAAGGTGTCGTTTTTAAGCCTATTTAATATATATTTTAACCACTTGGATATCGAGCTTTAAACACTTTAGTATTAACAATTGCACCTGACGCAATATCAAATTGATGCAATGAATATACTTTGTAAATAGTGCTGTAGCGACCCGTGATATATTATCTGTTTTTCCGCCACGTTAAAATTAACACAATTCAACTTTTCACAGTTTTTATTTATCTACCTTACAGTTTTTAACAGTTCTATATTTTCAATTATCCAAAATTTTAACATTATTTTTCTTCTCTTTTGTTCTTATTACTTTTTAGATGTTAATTCTACAAAAGTTTCTTTTTCACTCTCAAAAAATCAAGGCAACGCCCAAAGTAAATATCTTTAGAGCCGTGTGCAAATTACACCAAAAAGCTACATCCAAAAATGGTGATGAGATTTCCTCAATTAACCAATGAAATGTCCTGGTAAAAATAACTATTTTTCTGGATATTAACAAAATGTAAACATCTTAAGCTTGATAATAAAACTAATAAATGTTTGGACAATGCCCTGTACAGAATTTCTCTCGCGATTAGCGACACTCCCCACCAGGACAAAATTGACAAAAGTTACACTATAGCTAAATTGATAAAGAGTTTTCCAAATTTGTTTAAAATTAAAAGTTCAAAATATTTTATAATTCGGCTCTTTACAATGATTTTTAAGTTGTAATATGAAATATGTAAGTATGATACAGTGAATATACATTGAATTATATAATGCATATAACGCTCTAAGGTACAATGATATAATAATATGAAATATGAATAAAATTTATCGAAACATATTATCTCTGTCATTTCAAACAGTTCAAAAATTTTATTTTATCACCATATTATGAACTCTAGAATAATTGTCACTTGTGAGATGGCGTAATGATAAAGTCCTAAATTCAAGTACTAAACATCCAGTTCTTTTTATATAAATCCAAACGTTTTGAATAGTAACATCCACTATCATGTAAATTAATTATGTACTATAATATAAGCACAATATAAGTATTATAAAGTAAGTGAATATAGAAAATCCAATAAAATTCTTCATAAACATTATTTAAACTTTACAGAAAGCATTAATTACAAATTTTGTCACTTTTTGTTTCATCTTTTCATTTATAATAAATCCTTTTTATAAAAATCTTTTAATTTAGCATTAGTTTTTACTGCAGCTGTTCGTTTTGTACGTTTCTCTGTCTCTAGAACTGGCTGTTCGGACCTATATTTTTGAATGTTTGTATCCTTTTTTGTTCGTTTGGTCTCTCCCCAGAGACTTCGACAGGATAAAGTTGATTAAGAGGTCTCCCAATTGTATTTCCTCTCGCTAATTTCACCTTAACAGAACGACATTCGCCATCCTTTGAAATTACCAGTTTAGAAATGTGCCCTAGTTTCCACGATCCCCTTGGTATCTCATCTTTTATTAAAACAATATCACCAACATTTTGTTGACACATAGATTGTATGCGACGAGACTTCAACATTGTTTGAGTTCGTTCACGTAAGCTTAGCAAATATTCCTTATGCCAAAATTTTCCAGAATTGATTTAAAAGTTTTTGTCCCTTTTTCCATATTTTTAACATTCTTTTGGCTGAACTTTTCATATGGATCATAATCAGGGTCACTTTCATCAACATCAACTTCAAATATCCCAGTTTTTAGGATTAAGTGGTTAAAAAATGTCCAGGTGTTAATGTAATTGTTGAATTTATATCGCTGTCAACATAAACAAGTGGTCTTGAATTAAGCACACTTTCTACTTCTTTGATTACCGTTTGTAACTGAATATTGTCAACAACTTGTTACATAATGTTTTTCTCAATGACCTTTTTACTAGTCCAACTAATCTTTCATAAAATCCTCCAAACCATGGTGCCCTTTTCTACTATAAAAGTCCATTTTATTCCACAATCTGATACATAACTTTGAACTTCATCACATTTTATTGTTTTTCTGCCAAATTAATTCTAGAGTAATTTTTAGCCTATTTGAACTGACTTGCATTGACACTAATTATTTCCTTTGGAGCCCCTCGTTGTGCAATAAATCGACGCAATGCTAATAAAAACTCTTCTGTTGACAAGTCCATTACGATTTCTAGATGTACCGCACGTGTAACAAGGCACGTAAACAAACAAATCCAAACCTTTTTAGGTTCCCCATTAGTTTTTATCATGAGTGGCCCTAAGTAATCTAACCCAGTTCTCGTGAAAGCTATAGCCTCTGTCACACGTCCTTTCGGCAAGGCTGACATTTGCGGCATTTTAAATGCACCGCCTTCCGTTTTGCGACATAATATACACTTTTGTAACACCCCGCGTACAGTAGCGCGACCTCTTGGAATCCAATACTTGTATCTCGATTCACTTAACGTTTGAGATAATCCACTGTGAAGCTGCTTTTTATGAAACGAGTAACATGATCCTTTTCTGGCAGTAGATATGGATATCTCGCTGTTTCACTAAGGTTTATGTTTTCAAGTCTGCCTTGACATGTAAGTAAGCCATTTTTATCTATGTAAACTCCAAGCTGTTGTTTTATATTTAAACTCGACCCTGTTTGAATCGATTCAAATACATGTTTATACCATTTTTTCTGAATGTGTAAAATCCACTGTTTTTCTGCACAGTCTAATTCGTCTATTTTTATTGAACCATTTTCAATTTTTTCACATTTCTTCAACCTTTTGATGAATCGTTGTGAATATGCAGTCACCCGAAACAATTTTGAAGCTGTTGAATAATTTTCACTGTTTATTCCAAACGGCGTACTACAATCAATATCATATTCATTTTTATGTTTGTGATATCATCATAGATTCTTTATTCTTTATTTCTGACATCCATTCTTTTTCTGGACAGTCATGCATCATTTCATTCACTTTGTTGTTTTTGCACAGATTGACTGGATGTGATAGCCACTTAGGTCCATGCCACCATAACTTGCAATATTCTAGCTGATTTGCTGTAATTCCTGTACTTCCAATGTCAGCTGGATTTTTTTTCGTAGATATTAATCCAAATACAATGTCTCTATAACCTTTTATTTCTGTTACTCTGTTTTCTACAAACACATTAAGTCCTTTTTCTGTTTTAATCCATTTTAACACACATTGTGAGTCTGAAAACAAATACCTTCCGTGTAAATTAATTTTCAACCCTTTTGTAACGTATTCCATGCATCTTACTCCAATCAATACAGCCATAATTTCCAGTCGTGGTATTGATATCTCCTTGTTTGGTGCTAATCGAGTTTTTGCAAATATCAAATTAGACTCCCTCGTATTTTCAGTTTCTTGTATCAAATATATTGCCGCAGCATAAGCTTTCTTCGATGCATCTGTAAAACATACCAAATAGTGTTTTACATCCTTTTGTTTGTTTTGTGTTGAAAGACATCTCTTTACTTTAACTGACTCTAGTTATTCTAAGTTTTGTTCTATTCTACTCCATTCTTTTAATTCCTTTTCGTTAACATTTTCATCCCAGTCAAGCTTTCTGTTCCATAGTTTTTGAATAAATATCTTTCCTTGCATTGTAACCGGTGAAAACAGACCTAACGGATCAAATATTGACGCAACTTGCTTTAATACATTCCTTTTTGTAACATTTAGTTTCTTGCTAAACACTTTTGAAGTGCCTAATCCAAGTGTGTCATTTTCAATGTCTCACATGTGTCCAAGTACCTTGCTAATTCTAGAATTTGACTTATCTTCTGAACGGATATAGTTTTTTACATTTTCGTTATTTGTTTGACCATTCCCTCAAATTCATTGACGCTTCATTGAACATTTTTTTCGAATTATTGTACCAAATTTATTGCTTCCCCTCTGTGCTTGTACTTGTGATAAGATTATCAACGTAAATATCATTTTCAGTTTTGATGCAATTTCGTTTTCATAAGAGTCAAGATGACATTCAATTGTAGCACCTAATAGAAAATGGACTAGATATAACTCCAAAAGGCACTCTGCAAAATCGATTATTTCTTCTACATTTGACATGTCTGACATTCCCTTTTCAATATCTTTTAACCATAAGAATCTTGTGACATCTCTAGCTTCTGATTGTAATCCGACTTTGATGAAATGCTTTTTCAATATCTGCAACTATACCTATATGATGTAATCTGAAATCAAAAACATTTGACATAAATCATGTATCATAACTGTTTCCACGGTAAAGGCAGTCATTCAAACTTTTTATTTGTTGATTTTGTCTTTGCCGATGCATCAATAAACGACCCTCAATTTTGTAGTTGTTTTCTCGGGGAGTAAGAACAGCATGGTGTGGCAGATAATGTTTAATACTGTGTTCTTGATGTTTTATCAATTTTTTCGATATACACCTTTTTGTAACTGATCTTTTATAACGTTATCATAGCTTTACCATCAAATCATGTCGTTTGTGTAGTCTTGTTACTGTTTGATTTTAAGCCTCCCTAATGCAAGTTCACGGTTAGGTAGGGTAGATCATACTTGTATAGGGCAATTCACATTTACATACCGTCCATCATGATATCTGCTAATGTTTCCATACAATTTCAAACAGGTTTGCATTCAAAGTTTCATATAAATTCTATTCATGGCAAAGCATTCACTAAACCTGATAACATAAGAATTTTATTCAGCTTCCATATTGATAGAATCAACATGTTTCACACAGTGTAGATATTGACTCATCATTATAACTTTTTTCTCCAATAATATCCTAATCCATCATGATGAATAGATAGACAGACTGCACTTCAATATTTAATTTGATTTTACAAATTGATCCCAAATAATATCATTTCAATTAGACAAGTCTAAATACTGTCAAAGTTACACTTCAGCTGTAATAATTGCCATTGTAGATTTTGAGTGTCCAATGTCATAAATTTTTTCTGTGACGTCAAGATTATATTATAGTTTTATAATCAATAATTGATTAATTTCCATAGTATATATTTGGATAACAAATGTGTAATGCAGTAATTAAGACATAATATTGACCATTTGTCTATTTAATTGTAATGTTGTGGTTTTTGTCTGATAGGCTTTGTATTTTTACTCCCAAATTATGCCTGTATATGTATGTATCTCCATGTAGATTATAAAGGTATTAATCCTAGTGAAGTCTCATACTAAACAATATGCATGTGACATTACCAGAATCAACAAATATAATCTAACGTTATTCTATTTCCATTATCCATATATTATCGTTATATGTTGCTGTTGTTTAGCATCAAAAACTGTTCACTTGATGAAAGAAAGACTGCTCAATATTTGGGATAGCAATGAGTATAGCGTTCTACTTATTAATCTTCGACATTTGGAACGTTTTCATAAGAATTTCGAATAGCGGTTAAAATTTTGCGACATAAACTGTGTGTGTAAAATGATTATCAAATGCAATGATGAGATTTATTTATTGTTTTGGCATCTTCTTTGCTGATTGACGAACCCTCAACACTTGAAAATGATTTTTTTAATATTTCTTTCTATTCAGCTACGGTAGCATATTTTTTACTCATCACTCCAATGAATATCTTGAGCAGTAGCGGCATTTTTTCAGGTGCGAATATTAGGCTTATATATGGAAACAGGTTTCTTTCTTGCTGTAAGTGCTGCAGCAGATGTGTTTTTTAGATGAGATAATTCATTTGATTTTTGTTCTTTGCTTTGTTTCATTCTATCATTTAATTCATGTGACGTAGGACTCCTCTGAAGTTTTTTTCCTCATAAAATGTACTAATTGACACTTCGAAATGATATATAGGACGCTTGTCATAGCTCTTCTTTTGCAACAATTAAAGTATTAAAGTTGGTTGGCTCAAAAGTTTCAATGTCCATTTTCCAATGAACACCTTTCTGCACTTCCAAATGCATTTTAGACACTTCCTTCCGGTGTTTGACCTGACGATACATATATAATTTTCTTGATTAATAACTTTTGATCTAATACTTTTAAACTTCTTAAAAATGTTGGTCTACTTCATTATGAAAATCCTCAAAATTGCTGACTTTGTTTGTAACTGGGGTAATGTTGATTCATCTTTGTTTAAGTGAATTTCTTAAATTGATTGCTTCAATATTTCCAAATTTTTTTTTAAATATCTAAAACTTTTCTTTTACGCCCAACTTTTTGAACAAAGCCTTTCGTTTTAAAGAAGAGGGTGATGCCGAATATATTTTTACTTTAAGGGCCTTTTTTTTTTTTAATCTTTTTTAAATTTTTAAAAATTCCTTTTTTTTTTTTTTTTTTTCACCTTTTGGCTACTTTTTGACCAACCCCAATTTTTCTTTTCTCTCTCTCTCTCTCCTCCCCTCTCCTCCCTCTTTCCCCCTCCCTCTTCTCTCTCTCTCTTCTTTCTCTCTCTTCTCTCTCTCTTCTCTTCTCTCTCTTCTCTCTCTCTCCTTCTGTCTTATGATCCGTCAAATCGAAAGTCACCTACAATTGGGCCCAAATTAAAACACCCTTTTTTATTCAATGTTTGGGTAAGTAATGTTTTCGGGGAAAATTTAAAGTTCTACAAATTCATTGTCATTTTTTCTCCCAAACTGATATATTTTTTTTAAAAATTTTTTTGTAAATTTTTCCCCGCCCGGCCACCATTCCTTTTGGGGTTAACGTTTCTAATTGCTTTCCCGGTTTTTTTTTTTCACTATTAAAAACATTAATTTTTCATTTTTTTTAACCCGGGGATTCAGGAATTTTTATGTGTCTTTTTTCAGGGTGTTGTGGAAATAAGGGAGGCAAACGGGTGAACCGTCTGGCGGGCTAAAGGGGTTTTAACTGGGGGGGGGCTAAGGGGGTCTAGGGGGGGTTTAAGTTGAACTGGGGGGGGGGCTAACAGTGTAGGGGGGTAAAAAAATGTTTAACCCGGGGGGCTAAACCGTGTAGGGGCTAAAAAAATGTGAAAATGGGGGGGGCTAGCAGTGGAGGGGCTAACAGTGTGAACTGGGGGGGGTACAGTCCAACAAAGCGGGGGGGGGGTAAAAAAGTGGGGAAAATGAGGGGGGCTAAACAGTCTAGCGGGCTTAACCCGTTTTTTGAACTGGGGGGGGGGCTGGCGGGGCCAAAACGGGGCTAAAATCTTAAAACTTTAAAATTGGGTTGAACATAAAACATGTTATGTACATTCCTGGCAGTGGAACTGGGGGGCTAACAGTGTAGCGGGGTAGCAGTTGGAAAAATTGGGGGGGCTGGGGCCCAGCGAGCTAAAAAAAACTAAAAATTTTATTAAAATTTAACATAAAAATGTTTTTGATACATTACTGGCAGTGTGAAAAATGGGGGGGTAAAAAAGTGTAGGGGGGGCTAAGGGAAAATTGGGGGAAATTTTCGGGGTTTGGGGGGCCCGCCCGGGGTAAAAAAATTAAAAATTTAAAATTTATTGAACATTAAAACCTATTACA
>NW_026866375.1:0-177267 GCF_026571515.1 Ruditapes philippinarum
AATCAACAAAAACGCGGGCGCATCACGTAGCCTGGCCAAATCACATTTTATTACAACAACCATCAATAATAACTTCAACTCAACACATCACTTTCCTACAGGGGGTACAGGGATAACTTACATAAAGATTTTTTTATAAATCGCGAGTATATCAACAAAACCGCGGGTTCATCACGTAGCCTGGCCAAATCACATTTTATTACAACAACCATCAACAATAACTTCAACTCTACACATTACTTACTATAGGGGGTACAGGGATAACTTACATAAAGATATTTTATAAATCGCGAGTATATCAACAAAAACCGCGGGCGCATCACGTAGTCTGGCCAAATCACATTTTATAAGAACCATCAACAATAACTTCAACTCAACTCGTAACTAACTACAGGGATAACATACATATTTAAAGATATTTTATAAAGCGCGAGTACATAAAAAATAGTATACATAAAGAACAATATAAACGATCAAATTCAAAAGTTGTAAAATATCATCACACTTACTCTATTCACAAAGAACGTCTTCTCGGCGCAAGTTTCCCACCAAAAATGACATGTTAGCTCAAATGATCACGTGGTCTGTAATCTGTGAAGCGGGAAAATTCGGCATATTCCGCCGTGCTTCTCAACTCTGACCTTTTTATTATTGAAATATTGTTGGGCAATATTGGCCCGAGACATTTGAATATTCAGTGACCTTTTATCGGCTATCATCGGAATCCGGCATAACGGTATCGATTCAAATATGATCGAGAATGGGAAATCTTAATTTATAAGTACACAGGGGTGGCAGGATAAAACCATATACGAAAACGCACAAACAGGAAAAACATTTGAAAGATAATATATGGCCTGTTAGAGTAGTGGTTAAGGTCCTTGTTTCGCATGCGGAAGGTCGTAAGCTCAAATCCACAACGGGTGAAACTTTTATTAGGCCTTTGAATTAAATTATTCTATTTTTGTTTTACTTTTTACTTTTTTTTTTTTTTTTAATTTATTAATAATCATTATTTTATATATTTTTCCATGTATTTCATTTACGAGAATGATATAGCTTATAATGTATGGTGGCTGATTTGGAACACTTTGCGCGTTGCGTTGTCGATAGCGACAACACAAAGCCTTTTCGTCGCACTGACGTCTTGTCGCTTGGCTTATAAGCCAATCCTTTGATTTGAGCGACATCGCGACAACACGTCCCACGACAACGCGACGTTTGGCGTGCTTCGCTTGCTACAAGACGGCGAACAAAAACGTTCCAAATCAGCCACCATAGAAATCAACTTTATTTCTCAACGGGAATGATTTCACGGTAGGGAACGTGTTACAGTATCGCATTTTCCGGTTACAGTATAGAATTTTCAAGATGGAGGAAGAGAGGTAGGTGATTTTTATTCAGGTCCATACTACTAGTAGTGTAGTTTCTAAAAAATGTTTTTGTGCTTTGCTTGTAGGGAACAGAATCCGGTATCTAGTCATATATTTCTTCAGACCCTGCACCGCAGATTTATCGCTATATTGTCTCATAAATGTGCAGGTTTGACGGTTTAAAAATTTGAATCGAGAGACCAACGCATTTTCCTCCCATTCCGACATTATTTAAGCATGCCTAGATAAAGTAAATCTACAAAACGTCAGTCCTTTATGTTCAGAAACGTTTATTAAAGTAAATGACCAGTTGAACCTATTTTCCTGTTGGTAAAATGCGTTTGAAAAAATAAACAATGTTACAGTATAGACTAGGTTAATTTTGAAGGGTTACAGCATAGACCTAGCGACTTTGATCCAATTTTGTTACAGTTTATACCCAGATTTCTGTTACAGTTTAGATACTTGCCAAGTTTCAAACAAAGTTCGTGGATCCATTATTTTTATGAAATAACTCATACCTTTCTATTTAATACATTCTTGAAAGGTTGTATTACTTTTTTTCTTCAGCAGAAAAGTTTTAGTTTGCTATTTTTCTTACTTTAAGTTTCGGATTGAGACTTTTTTGCAGAATAAGTAATGTAACTTTTATCGAATTGTAGTGAGAGAAGAAAGATTATTGCTTGATTCCATTACACATTATAATAATGCCTATTAGTAGTAAAATAGAGAAAAAAGAATCCTTAACAGAAGTCCAACACGGGAAACATGAAAATGTTGCAGGCTCAGTTTGTCTAAACCTGTTCATGGACGGTAGTTGTAACTGCAAGCTACCGTTCACGCCTCCTAGCACCGGCTTCAGCAGAATTCACATTAAACATGAACTGGTACACTTCAGACTTTTTAACATCTGTGGAAGTGTTCATATGGCGGTTATAATGGAACCTTCAATGTGACACGTTATTGTCATTCTATGAAAAGCGGCATATAACCCCCAGGTTAAAACTTGTGTATGCCCTAAACAAGAAAACAATGAGTGAAACTAAACAAAATGAAATTTTGAGAGGGGATCGGAGGTTATGAAGCCTGCATACCATACGAGGGTTGTCCAAAAAGTTCGTGCACTGCAGTTGCTGTCGTGAGAGTTTTTAATAAAAACAAATAAATTAATTATCAATTGAAGGGGAAATCTGTCTCAAATAAGAAAAGAAAAGAAAAAGCCGGCTAACCGGCGTGTCGTGTAAAAGAATGGTCATTAAGTTACCTTAGTAACGTAATACCGGCGCACGACAAAAATTGGGTTAGTTCATTACTGTAATTGTATTAAATGTTTGTTGCTTGTAAAGTGGCATTTGAATGTTATTATTTGTTTTACTGTCAAAAGAGGAATGATTGATCAAAGTATTTTGTAGTTTTTATTGTTCTTATGCAACGGACATGTAACATATCCCGCCAGTGAACGAATATATTGGACAACCCTCGTCACATAGTCCGGCATTACGGACGGACGTCTGCCTGACCGGTTGTCATCGTCTACCGACTCTAGCCCTTCTACAGAGCGTTTGTGCCATTAATAAAACCAGTCTTCGTAACACGGATCTTGTCCCCGCTTGCCCTTCTAAGTTCTTTGTAGGTATCTGTTTGTGTTCTACCAATTTTTGCACAAAATTTAATGATCGTCCGTATTTCCAGACGTTTAGCGACTGACATTTTCACGTAATTACAATATTGAAGACCTCACACAAATGTTTCTTTACGACCGTTACAGTAGGGCAAATGACGTCAAATTTTCTAGTGACGGTAGGAATACGTACACATACTTTTCCCCGAATTTTAACGTTTCTATGTAGTGTTTAAAGAATACCGCGATGCATCAAAGTAATGAACTAACCCAAGTTTTTGTCGTGCGCCGGTATTACGTTACCAAGGTAACTGTATGACGGTTCGTTTTCACGACATGCCGGTTACACGTTTTTTTCTGCTGTTTTCTCAATTGAGACAGATCTCCCCTTCAAGTGATATATAATTAATGTTTTTCTATCAATAACTCTCACGACAATAACTGCAGTGCGCGAATTTTTTGGACAGCCCTCGTAGATAGGCTGCCAAAAGACACAATTAACAAGCAGGCAATACCTTAGGAATGATTAAACTGTATTTAAGTGAGCAATACTGCAACCTTAAATTCTATTTTAAGTTGGAATTTCCATCTACCATAATGTATTTTATAAGTATTTAAAATGGTTTATGAACATTTTCAATTTTGTTGTGTTGGACTTTCTTTAGGGATTCTGTTTAACTCTGTTTTGTTACGTTTGGCTTTCTTGGATTTTAAGTTTCACGACACTGAGGCCATGTGAAAACATTCCTGTTTTAGTGTAAAAAAAAAGACACCAGATACCCTTTGTGAAACATTTCAGACACGAGCGCCTGACCTGAACCACCGACCTTCCGTAAATTTGCTTGATAGATTCCTCACATGCAAAGAATCCAAAGTCATGATTGGATTTCAACTACTGCAGATTTGAAGTCGACGGCCTTATCCCGAATCTGCCACTATTATGTACCTCCATCAGGCTCACTAGAGAAGATATTGTAATTGTCTGACCTTAATTTATGCTCTCTTAATTTATAACTTTCAATATTATTTTCTTTTTCAGAAACATGAAAACTGTTATACAGGATGTCTGAAATAAAAAAACGACTCTTTATTTAATAATGACAAAATAATTTCAACAAAGAAACATTCGAAATGACGACATGATCATGATTTGATTTAAATGCTTTTGGTTCGAGATGAGAAGGGTCTTTAAACATCAAAATCTATGTTTTGGGTTTTCGTATCCCCGATTGCAATCGAAACCATTTGAACAACTTAATTGGTAGAAAGTTATGTAAATTTCATCACATTTAGTCAAGTAGTTACTGAGCGGATGAGATTGCACACACATGTGTACAACAGACGGACGAATAGCCATCGGGCCAATAAGCTCACAGAGAAGTCTATGTAACATTCATACATTTTACCTAGTATACTTATATATAAAATATCGAAGTCTAAACTGTAACACAAATCTTGGTATAAACTGTAACAAAACTGGATACAAACCGCTAGGTCTATGCTGTAACCCTGCACAAATTACCTCGCTCTATACTGTAACATTGTTTATTTTTTCAAACGCATTTTACCAACAGGAAAATAGGTTCAACTGGTCATTTACTTTTATAAACGTTTCCTAACATAAAGGACTAACGTTTTGTAGATTTACTTTTTCTAGGCATGCATAAATAATGTCGAAATTGCAGAAAAATGCGTCGGTCTCTCGATTCAAATTTTCAAATTGTCAAATATGCATACTAGTATTTATGAGACAATATAGCGATAAATCTGCGGTGTAGGGTTTGAAGAAATATATGACTAGATACCGGATTCTGTTCCTTACAAGCAAAGCACAAAAACATTTTTTAGAAACTACACTACTAGTAGTATGGACCTGAATAAAAATCACCTACCTCTCTTCCCATAAATAATCCTCCATCTTGAAAATTCTATACTGTAACCGGAAAATGCGATACTGTAACACGTTCCCTACGGTGGATTTAGAGTGCGGGTAACTGATTCCTGCACTCCAGTTAACTTACTGTGCATGTATATGTATACGATTTAACTGTGACACTTTTTCAAACTGGCAGATGGCGCAAGTCTTTTGTAGAACATGGTCAAAGAAAATGCACTTTATGTAATCAAAATGATATTGCCGATTGAATTCCACTATATGTTAAAATGCCCTTTCTTCTGTTTAAGTAGGAGCTAGAAGCCTAATTCCAAGTAAATATTTCAATCGACTGAACAAACTAAAATTCAAAAAACTGATGCAGTCAATGTGGCGCCGTTAAATGTCACAACGCCGCTAAATGTCGCACTTGCCGCTAAATGTCGCACCATTGCCGCTAAATGTCGCAACCGCCGCTAAATATCGCAAAATCATTTGCCGTTAAATGTCGCAATGTTAACGTTAAATGTCGCACGAATTTCCCTTACCGTTAAATGTCGCAACACTACCGTTAAATGTCGCAAGATTGAACTTAAGTTTTATTGTTGTATCAAATTCAATAAATCTGCCTACTCAAGACGAATTTTGTCTGTTTGAAAGCGAGTGAATTTATTATATATGAAACTGCGTTTCAATTTTGGCGACGATAATACTCATCTTGTTAATAATGTATATTGTTTTGCGTTGGATTTTAGCTGAACTTATGCAAGTAAATATTGATAATTATACAATTGTATACTTTTTGTATGAAACTGCAAAATTGGCATTGTTCTGTAAATAGTGGCATTGTTCTGTAAATAGTTTTGTATAATCATGTCTGTAAAATTGGCAGAAGAGACAGCCTAACGGCCTGGCTGTCTGAGGTGGCAGTTTGATGGCCTTGTTGACTGAGGAGGCAAATTGTCTCGCAGTCGGAAGAGGAAGCCTAAATAGCTGACGACTTGGGCCTTAGGAGTTTGCCTAACGCCCTGGAAGCCTAACGTTGGCAGCCTAGTATCATGTTAGGCCGTCTAACATCTTAACAGCCTATCGATGTCAGCTTTGCAACCTGGAGTTGGCAATCTAACAGCCTAAAGTCGGCAGCCTAGTAGCTTAAAGTTAGGGACTTATATTATAAATATGGAAACAATTTAAAATACAGTAAAATCACTATGAAAGGTCTTGCCAAAGCACATACAAATGCATGATTATGGAAAAAACGCCTTAACCTTAAGGGCACTGAACTTTGCAGTCTAATAGCCTAAAGCTGGCAGTCTAGGAGCCTGGCAGCCTAAAATTGGTGTCATGTTATAAAAAATGGAACTATCAAAATAATAAAATTGTATGTTGGATTTTTCCTAAAATCTTCTCGTACAAATGGCTTCATAATTTACACATTTATTAATCAATACAATATACTTGATCCTGGCAAGTTACATAATTATTGCATAAATTTTTATCAAATTATTGCCATTTTCAGCAGTTTGATAATGAATATCGTGAACCTAAACCGGCAAGATGGATTTTTTTAAGTACTGTCTATACTTATGGCTTCATAATTTCCACACTTACTTATTTAGAGAAAGTTCATGATATTGCCAAGTTATATAACTCTGACATTCATTTTCCCAAGTTATATTCCTTTTTTCACTTTGAAAATAGGACCTTGTATGGTTAACCTAATACCTTTAATGGCCGTGTATTTTTTGTGGAGTAAGGGGTCTCTAGTGTCAAGGTCACTGGTGTGAAATTTTTTATAACATTTTCGCTCATTAAGCCTTGATTGTTAAGTTGTATCATAGTTTGGGGACCTTGCTGTTGAAAATGTGTCAGAGTGAAATCGTATACATATACATGCACAGTGCGTTAACTGGAGTGCAGGTATTAGTTACCCGTACTCCAGAGCATGCCCGTTGATTGGTTCATTTTGTCCGGGGTTTACATATTGTGACGACAGAGAAAGGGATAGCGATGGACATATCATATTCAGATGCTCGTTCATTGGTTACTTTTTTGTGGGGTTTCATTTTGTGGTATCAGGGAACGTGTGTTTATGTTTGACTATGATACAAAAGAGAAAGAACATCAAAACACTCGGCAATCTGATTTATACTCGGGGGCTGCGCCCCCTCGTATAATCAGATAGCCTCGTGTTTCGATGCTCTTTCTATTACTTAATGTATTTCATATGTTTAATACAAACATGCCAAGGAGGTTCTCTTCTTTTGGGTTTAGTTAGGGGTCCTGTGGGTCAAGACCAAAGTCACCAATGCCAAAAATAGATTTTCACATTTTTACAGGTGCATTAACATTATTCTTTTGAGAGATGACTTTTATATTTGTAGGGACATACAATTGAAGTCTTTTCCTTTGGATGGAGTAAGGGTTCAGTTGGGTCAAGGTCGCCAGCTCTAAAAATAGATTTCTACACTTTTACAGCCTTTATTTATTGACAAATGTATTTCATACTTGGAAGGTAGATAACTTGCATGGTATTCTTCCTTTTGATTGAGGTAGGGATCAATGGGGCATGGTCACAAAATTTAAAATAGATTTTAATTTGCTGAGTGAAGTTCACACAAACAGTTTACGCTTTTATCAAATTTGCTTCTCGTATGCGTGTTTTTATTTCCATTTTAACGCCAGAAAGGCAGTGGTTATTCATATTATTGTTGCAATAAATTAAAAAGATGTTTTCTTTACACATCTGTCTTATGTTTTTGTTTTGAAAAATAAAGTTCTTAAAATTATCTTAAAATAGATACTCTATTGTGCGTATGTTTTGTATTTATGGTCATTTGAACTTCACTATGACGTACTCGACATGCGCATTCGGACATGATAAGAAAAAAAGTTGAAATCAAACTCGTGAATATTAATACGAGCATAAAAGTGGTTACAGATATCTAACTATAATATCTTCGTTACATATGTATTATTCATGTCTTGTGTTTTTCGAAAGATGTCAGATTTAATTTCATTGAAATATTTAAAATGAAGCTTACAGATTGAGATTTTCATTACAGCAAAGCAATGATATAAAAAGCCTAAATTCTCTGGCCTATACGGCTAGCTGTCTTCAGCCAAATAGCAAGGCCAATATGAGCTTAACCCATTATTTGTATTCTTATTATATGGTATATACTGAGAATCTTTCATAGGATAAAGCGACATGGCGAGTAAAATATCACTTGCCACAATGACAAATCGTAAAATGTACTAAATCTTGTGAACTCATTCTAACTTTTACATCTGCTTACTGTGTGTGTATTTGCGTTTATTTATACTCGCCACCGGTTGCCCATATGGGCGAGTCCTCCAGAAGTGTATTAGTCATTTTAGATTTTGGAGATAGTGCAAAAGATGCCCCAAAAAGATGCCCCAATTCCAGAAGCTTCCCCTGGTTCTTTAACGTGCCAAGCTGTTTAAGCACCCATACATTGGACCTCGATTAAAAGTGTTATCCGAAAGACTGATTAGTAATTTTAGTTGGCCAGTCCGGGAATCGAACCCACAAGGCCGAGATAACAAGTCTCGCGCTCTAACCGATTGAGCTATGCGGGCTGGCTGCTGACAAAAATTCCGGTGCATATTATATGTGTTAATCGTAAAATTCGGTCATATCTAACGCCCGACTGCGGATCGAATACTAAATGATCAAGTACTACATCGAGTACTACATGATAATTTTTGTTTTCGATTTTCTTATTGACCGTGCATTTCATACTATGTTTTTCACGTGATAAAATAAAAAAAATTTGCCTTCACGTTTGAAGTGAATATTTAATATGTATTGGGGGGATATAAAAAGGGAGATAATTTAGCAAAAATACCTGTCATGATCATCTGTCCTTTAGAAATGCATTAGTACTTTTATATGAAGTGAATATGTTTGAAATTAGCCGTAACCAATAGGTTAATCAGAGCGAAAACATCTTAGAGAAATAAGGGGAATAACTTTGCAAACTATATCTAGGATTATCTGCCCTTTGATATTGCATCATATGATCATGTAAACAAATAAACCACATTTAAAGTAAATTTGGTAGTGTCTGAGAAAATAAATGAAATTACTTAAACCAAATTCTGAGAGCGACAATACCATAATACCTTTAATCTATTGTCAATCAGGGTTACAAATGAAAATGGGAAACAAAAGAAAAATACTTATCTATTGAGAATTTAGTATCAATTATCCTTTCTAGCCTAAAGATTACATTATATAGCAGCTCAAAACCTCGATATCTAGGTTCATAAAAGAAAACAAGTAAAACAAAGATGGCAATTACAATAAAAATAACTATGTGAATGTTAAAAAGTAATACTACTTTAATCATGATTTTAACATGAATTTACATCTTGCGACATTTAACGGTAGTGTTGCAAACTTTAACGGTAAGGGAAATTCGTGCGACATTTAACGTTAACATTTAGCGGCAAGTGCGACATTTAGCGGCGTTGCGACATTTAACGGCGCCACAACGTACACTGCGTTAAGTAAATTGACCAGTATATTAAAAATTTCCGAAAGAAATTAATTACGATTGCTAAAATATTATATGTAAACATCATTTAAATTATAACGATGCACATTTCAGTATTATACACTACTAGTTGGGCAGATGTAAGTCTTGTTACTGTTTTAGATTTTCAGTACACCTGAGACATTTTTGAAGTTATATGTGTTATTTATTGAACTTGTATTGACGAAACACAAATGTCGCCTTCAATAAGGTATTTAAGAATAATCTTATAATTAACCAGTAAAGTTAAAAACTAATATGGTTAGTGTCTCGTGCAGTTAATAAAAGTTTGTCACTGATGATGTAGTATAACAATTGTTAACAATTATAACAGACGTAGCTTCAAATAAAATAAGCATTTTTTGAACCAAGAACAAAGACAGCACAGAGATGAAACTTTTATGTAATAATTGTTAATAAATTGTGAAGAAATTGAATTTGGTGATAACTTATGTAATATTCTTTATTATTAAGTGGACTGGGTGTTCCCTGACAAATAAATACAATTGACATTATACAGTGCAAATATCTACTTGGTTTAAGGATTTATACTTCAAATAAAGCTATCAATGATGAACTAGGTCGATTTCCATTGTTTGCCAAATGTCAATGAAATTTGGACATAAGTTAAAGAAAAAAGCAAAAGTCTCCGATGCATATAGATTACACTGACAACGAGATCTAGCAGTATCTGGGCTCTTGGTTGTGATGAAATAAGATTACAGCGTCAACTATTTCCCCACGTTTATGTTAGAGATCACTATACAGTATACTTCTTTTATGTTTACTGGTTGAGAGAATAAAAATAAGTAAATCTAAATATTGATTTAAATATTAAACAACATTATTATTGGTTTTGATAAAAAGACATGACATTATTAATATTGTTGGTGATATGCTTAGAAAAGAATACACATGAACATGTTTCAAGTTTAGCTCTACGAAAATAACAAAGGGCAATAACTAAAATATAATAAAAGTTGAATTTATATTGTGCACTGCACTCCTCTTTAATAAGATCTATAATATAACTATGAAGTTTCAATTTGCTATCTCCGATACCTGTGACTAAATTAATAAAGAACAATAACTCAAGAAGGATAGGGTTACCGTTCTTGTGTACAAATAAAACATAGATATATGCGATGAAAGGACGAACAAAGTTGGTGCCAAAAAACATGGGTTTATGGGCTTTTTTTCTTTGATATTTATAGGACATTTTCCCAACACAGTATCACATAAACCATCGTTTGCTTCATCTTTTTAAAACCAGGACGGAATTAAGCGCATGAAGGATAAAATGTACGGATGGACAGAGACTATTATCTTATCTGTGCGCGCCTTTTTATAATCGTATCATAAAGATACTGATACATATCATAGCTACTGATATTATTTATCATTGATACCTATCACTTCAAACAGATTTAATCTTTGAAAGTAATTTAAGTACTAACAAATCTGAAAATTTAAAGTGTTAAAGTATTTCGCGTTGAAGAATTTCTTCGCATAATCTTAGAATTTAAACCGGCAGATATGATAGGAACAGAATAGACAGACAGGAATGATTATGTCAGTTATGCCAATGATCTGAGATGGAAGATGAATACAAAAATGTATTCTTATATGTATATAATACTTAACATGATTTAAGAATTCGGCTAATTTAAGGTCATTTCATCATAGACCTAATATGATATGCTTAAGTCAAACAAGCGATCAGTTCTAAACAATCTTAGCAAATTTATTTATTTAACAAATGTAAAAGAAATGATTTATTATATTATATCCTACTATAAGAATCTGACTAGTAATCTAATGATTGCTAGCCGCATGTGTTCAAACCCCGTCAGGGGCAAGTGCCAGTTTCATTGAGCAAGAAACTTTACACTCATTGTTCAGTACAAGTTGGTTCCAGGGGCAGTTTCGAAAGAGTATCTATAAGCTAATAGCTTCCTACACAATGGAACTATAAATTAATAAATTCTGTGTAAACCAAATTAATACGTTTGTTATAATTATGGTTACATACTTTTTAGTATGAAATAGCTTAGTTTAGTTTAAACATATTTATTGCATATATTATAAAATTATACATTAGACATACAATTTAACAAGTTTATCTATGAAATAGCAATGAAATAGCTTGAAATGTGTTACTTCTTTTCAATATCTAATTACATAATTATATAATCATTTGAACTGAGAAGATTATATAAACTGAATAATTTATTATTTTGTTATATTTAATAGATATACTAACACTGACAAACGTTTAGAACTATGTATTAATTTTTATGTATAACGAGATACATGCAAATGACCAAATGTACAAGTAGCGTAATATTTATTCTTCTTCTTCTTTTTTTTATGTTAAATACCGGAGCCATAGATTGTCACATGTAGTTTTAAATTTGATGTTGTAAATATATATGGACTTTAATTTGAATAAATGTTCACGGTTGTGACAATCTTGATAATGATCATGATTTGATTTTAAAGAGATCACAATTTTGCACACACACACACATACACACAAATGCCTGCCTTTATTATTAAGTTTGACTGACCCATATCTTTTACAAAAGAAGAGTTTTGTATCGTATAAGAAAGAATAAACACGGCAAATACAGTCTATGAAGTGTATCGTTCAAATCTATATAATCTACCCATATTTGTGAATTAAAATAGATCACTCAACACGTGTCTTTAAAAATAGACGATCGAATGACTTCAAATAATAATATTTAAACTTTGACTTTATAACATAACATTACGGTATATTACTTCACAAATCACAAATAAAAAGTTCATGAAGAGTGCAAATAAAAAATAAGTAAACAGTATTTAATTTTAAGCTGCAACGGTCTTATTTGTATTGAAATAATTTACCAAAAGAATTACAGGGCATTTTTAAGTTGATACTTTCATGATACTTTCATAGTGGATATTTTTAGACATGTGATTTTTCTATACGTGAATATAAGTGTTAATTATATGCGAAGTCATCCCTGATTGTGATAATTGTCGTATATATATTTATTTATGTACAGCAACAATTTGTATCTTAAAAAGCTTCTAGTTTTTATTCACAAAGTTGGATTGTTTAAGTAAAGAGTAGGACATTTTTTCCAAAGCCATGACTGGAGTCTATAACGTTAAAAGCTTGTAAGTGTTTTCTTTATATATTCTCGGTTCTTTTATGTATTTCTGTATGAGGGTTGTCCGTTAAGTTTTGAGACTGCATAAATTAAAACAAACTGCTCATGGGACAGATTTACAGTTAACAGACATACAATGTACCTAATATACATTACCTGAAAGTTTTAAATAAGTACTGGAAATGAACCCTTGGACATATTGGTCCCTTCCTAAATATGAATACGTATATACATGTATGTACGTAATATACCAGTGTCTGATTCTGACAAGCGTAACATTTCGGTCATTTTCGTCAAACTTCAGATATTGATACATGTAATAGCCGAGGTGTTCCGATTGCTGCTCCGTGCTTACCGACATCTTGCAAGTGAGCGCCCATTCCTACTGAATGTGACAAGAGTAGTAAACGTCATGCACTTTTACGTTACAATTTTGACGTCACATCTTTCGCATGTTACGCATTGATTAGGTGTAATCAATAATAGATATACGGCAACTTCAAAGCATAGGCAATAAAAGCCATTTTGAGAGGTTTGTAGAACTCAAATTTAATTTTTAGTAAATTTGGAAAAATGACGCTTTTAGAAAAGAGACATCTACGTTAAATAAAACGTTACATTCGATTAAATTTGAGTCCTAAAACCTCTCAAAAGGGTTCAAAGTGCCCAGTGAATCGCCACTAGGATTTTCTTAACAACCATTTGCTTTGTAAATAATTACTTAAATAATGCCAATTTCGGTTATTAATTATTCCAATATTGGTTTTTTAATTTAAGTGTCTTTCGGTACAGCTGTTTATTACTTGTATAAAAGTATATCATTTGAAGCTCGTATGACTTCGACAAAGTTCGTAAGCAATAAGTCTGCTTTCGGGAAGGGTTACTTTATAGGTTAGTACATACATATTTTTTCAGTATAAAAATCACATTGCAGTGTTGTCAAATGTAACTGGAAGAAAACAATAAAAGAAAATAAACAGATTTTTATATTTTCAAACAAAGAAAACAGGGGTACACTTGTGCCAATATCAAAGAAAGGGTTATGTTACGTGTAGTATAAATTAGTAATAACACTAATAAAATCATGAAGTGCATCAAGGATTCCGAAATATTCAAGGAAATGATGTGATTTTATTCTTTTTTAATGTAAAACTTTGTAAAGTAATGTGCCGTGAAATGTAAAAATGATCGTGTAAAGTGTTCAAACATATAGAATGTTTAAATCGATATATGTAGGACTTCAAACGTATATGACGAATTTTGCAGTATTTTAAGTCTGTTTGTTGCCATACAACTGTACAAAATAATATAATGTGCATATTCTAAATATTGCCACTATCTCAAATAATAAGATGTTCTCCATTTTTATAAATATTTGTTTACTTCCTTCTGAACACAATTTGTGTTAAATTATAAAATGTATACATTTGAATATATATTTGTATGTAACATATAAGTCACTTGAACAATTTCACTCATAGCTGCAATCAACCAGAGACTTCCACCAGTGAAAACCGATTCGTGACCTATCCAGATCCACCCCCCCCCCCCGAGTATCATTAGAGATTAAACACGTATAAATCAAAAGACTGCTGGGTCTATTATTAATAAATGCATACATTTGTGTATACAATATAGTGTTTGTCAACTTGTACAAGTATATATTTGCAAGATGTAGTTAAATAATTTGACGTCTTAAGCGGATTCCGAGATAATTCTCTTGTTTTTAGTCATTATATGTAGCCTTCACTAGTCTTTTCGATAGTTTTTAAACAAGGGTAAAATAATTAGCTATGCATTATTCATGTGTAATATTTTCCCCTCGTCTTAAATATAGTGTGATTATCAGCGATAACGCGTTCCTGCTTTCTCGCCATGCCGTCGCTGGGCTGT
This sequence comes from Ruditapes philippinarum, assembly GCF_026571515.1. Lineage (NCBI taxonomy): Eukaryota > Metazoa > Mollusca > Bivalvia > Venerida > Veneridae > Ruditapes > Ruditapes philippinarum. Next base: position 14,484 of record NW_026866375.1, read on the forward strand.
TCATGCATGCATGGGGGATGACTCCCGTGGAGCAAGGATTTGACTAGCGATTTGTTATGCACAAATCAATTGTAAAGAATGACCCAGCTGTCTGGGAACAGTGGACCAATGACTTTTGGATTATTAAAACAGTCCAAAGGGAGAACACGTTGGCGCCAAAAGCGCACTGGACAATATAATATCTTATCCGAAGTTTGACGGAAAGGGCCGATAAGATGCTATTGTAACATGGACAAACACAATGTAAAAACCTTGCTTGCATCTGCATTACCTTTTATGCCCCGAAAATATTCTTGCTTTTATTTCTCAAAAGCTTTTTTATTTTTCATGTTACCATTTTTATCAACCATTTTTATATGCCCGAACGAATTTCGGGCAAATTATTTTATACCCCCCTGGCGTCCGTCCGTCCGTCCGTCTGTCTGTCTGTCTGTTCGTCCGCCCGTCTGTCCGACCGTTAGCAATTTGGTTTCCGGAGCATAACTTAAGTTCCATTTGGCCCACAATATTCAAACTTCATAGGATGATTGTCCATACTGGGTAGAAGACCCCTATTGATTTTGGGGTCACAAGGTCAAAGGTCAAGGTCACTATTACCTTAAAACTGAAAACAGTTTCCGGAGCATAACTTAAGTTCCATTTGGCCTACAGTGTTCAAACTTCATAGGATGATTGTCCATATTGGGTAGAAGACCCCTATTGATTTTGGGGTCACAGAGTCAAAGGTTAAGGTCGATATTACCTTAAAACTGAAAACAGTTTCCGGAGCATAACTTAAGTTCCATTTGGCCCGCAGTGTTCAAACTTCATAGTATGATTGTCCATATTGAATAGAAGACCTTTATTGATTTTGGGGTCACAAGGTCAAAGGTCAATGTCACTATCACCATAACACTGAAAACAGTTTCCGGAGCATAACTTAAGTTCCATTTGACCCATAGTGTTCATAGGATGATTGTCTATATTGGGTAGAATACCCCTATTGATTTTGGGGTCACAAGGTCAAAGTTCAAGGTCACTATTACCTTAAAACTGAAAACAGTTTCCGGAGCAACACTTCAGTTCCATTTGGCCCACAATATTCAATCTTCATAGGAGGATTGCTATTTCAGGGAGGTAATACTTTATTTAATTCCCATGTCTTACAAATGGTCCATCCTTACTAAAAAAAATAAACACTTTCGGGCATATAATGCTCCGCCTAGCGGTGCTCTTATTTGCTTCTGTAGCCTTCCGACAATTAGAGGAGTTATATAGCTCTTTAGTAGTTTGTATGAGTCATATTTACTAAGTTGTTAACATTTTGTTTCTTTTATGACAAATATTTCGCATTCAGCACTGCTTCCTTCTTGTGATAAGCATTTAACGTGCTCTCAAACCATAAATTAAATGTTACAAATCAAGTATGCCCATTCTAAAAAATGAATAGAAAATCATTCGTTTGAGGCATAATGTGCCCTTAAGATTTTGGCCAGGCTTATAAATGAATCATGCATATTTCTCTTAATATCTTGTTGTCTGAATCCTTTCTAGTCCAGAAAGGTTGTCATGGTTATGAAGGATACGTATATACTAAAATGGTTACATGTTAAATCTGTCCGTGTGAAATGAATACTGGATAAGTTTGGCAAGTGTTCTTGATGACGACGGCAGATAAGTGAAATTTTATATATACAATAAACTGTATACCACTTTGTTAAAACATATATTATCATCTTTGTAAATCTTGATCCGGGATATATAGAGCTGTGCAATATCGCGTGCACAATATCAGGACAATATGCATGGTAAGTTTTGCTTTGTAATGCTTGTGCCGACCTTATGGGAAAGAAGGACAAGTATAATAAATGACATGCTGACAAAAATAGCATACCAACTGCATTTATCTGTCTTCAATAAAGAGCAATGTAATATTTATTTTGAGAAACAATTGCATTTGGTGGCAACATCAATCGCATTGACTCATAGTGAAGATTTGTATGCATAAATTCTTAGCCTTTTTATATTAGACGATTGTGATTTAACTGAAACAATGTCTTGTTTTGCTGGATGGACATATATATGTATACAAAAACTGACACGGTATTTCTAATACATCATAATTTTGTCTACATGAAACAATTTGAGACTTGAAGATAAACAGCAAATATAGCTGAGAATAATCATGAAAAAATTACAAAGTTGTTTTAAGACGTTTAAAAAATGGATGGAATAAATAATTATGGGGGCTGATTTGTTACATTTTTACTCGGTGCGAGTTCGATAGCGACAGCACAGCAAATATCGTTATCTCCTTTTTGTCTTGTCGCTGCGAAACACGCCAAACTGTGCGTTATCGTGCGGCGCGTTGTCGCAATGTCGCCCTGTTGCTTGGCTTAATATTGAAGGGTTGGCTTCTCATTTCTTAAGTGGCTAATTTGGTACACTTTGCGCGTTACGTTGTCGATAGCGAAACACAACCTATATCGTTTTTCTCCTTTTTGTCTTGTCACTAGCGAAACGCCACAAAAGGCGCGTTTGTCGCACTGGTCGTCCTGTCGCTAACGAAGCACGCCAAACGGCGCTTTGTCGGTTGCGGCGCGTTGTTGTGGTTGTCGTCTGTCTGCTTGACTTATTATATATATACATAGCCAATCCTGCGGGGATTTGAGCCGAGCGACAATGTGACAGATAAACACGCCGCACGACAACGCACCGTTTGGCGTGCTTCGTTAGCGACAGGACGAACAAGATGACAGTACCAACTCGCCGTTTGGCGGTTTGTCGTGTTGTCGCGCACAAAAGTGTTCCAAATCTGCCACATTTTTATGTGCCTCCAAGTATGTTTATTATAAGGAGCTCACATGAGATACTAATAATGAAGTAATTATACATTGTAGGGTCCAATACTAATTTACATTGGTCCGCATTACACAACAATGTACTGATGAGGGCTTCTAGCCCCCAGACACTTGAGGTGTGGAGCTCAAAACGCCTTTAAAATCCAAATAAAATGCATATTTGCCAGTGCCAGCACATATACTTATCAAATATATCTAAAAAAAACTTAATATAAGCCGTTTTGAAAGAAAAAACATATTTCAACGTCTATAATATATGTAATGTATTATCAAAAAAAAAACAAAAACAAAAAAAAACTTGCGTGCCAAGACTTTTAATAATTGTAAAACAGGAACATGAAATACAGTAAAATAACCAATATTCACGATAATGTCCTAAAATACCCCCTATATAGTATAAATAGACTATATATATGGTTATTTTTTGGATATTATCATTAATATTGGTTAATTGAAAATGTTGCAGGCTCGGTTTGATTGAGCCGTCTCATGGTCGGTAATGAAAAGTGCAAGTTACCGTCCACGCTCCCTTGCACTGGCTTAAGCAAAATTCAACATTTTATCCTGGTAATTGTGAAATTTTGAATTTAGAAATATATCCGCAGATATGTTCATACTTGATAACGTCTGAACATACTTGAACATTTAGGTGACCACCCACGTCACAAATTACCCATGCAGTAAGGTCATGTGGAGTTAATTGCTGGATCCATATTGTATTTATAATTTGTTTCTCCTCCCTCCAGACCCCAAACCCCCAAATCGAAAATTTTTCAGGAACTTCAAATTATAATGATTATCACTGTAGACAAGATATTTGACGCCAAAGCTTTTTTGTTCTTACTAGGGAGAGCCTGTCCGGATGAAAATGGCACAAATTTCAATTCGTATTTTTCTAGCTGTTGTTAGTATTTTACTTCCAGTAAAGTCCTGTCCTGTTTTATATGAAATGAGCAATATATATTGGGTTATTTCAAAGAAATCAGACTTTGAAATAGACCTTTCTAGTATTGATACATTTCAAGTTACAGTGGAAATGTACATTTTTAAAGTAACAGTTATACTTGTAATTTAGCCCAAAAAACTTGTGCGCCAGTACTTTAAATAATATATCACAGGAACTTGAAATTCTATCATTTAACCAATATTGACGATAAAAAAAAACCAACTAAATATGAGTATTTTTTGGATATTATCATTAATATTGGTTATTTGAGAGAATTTCAAGTTCTGTGAATACATATTGTCGCACATGTAGCTCCATGACATTAAATCGGTCGGTCTTGCATACATGTATAAAATATTAAGCCTAACCTGTAATTGCAAGTTCTACATAAATAACTTTTCGTTACAAACCTTTGCAATGACATATTAAGTTGAACAGGTGTATAATTATTAAACAGTGTCACTTGCTTTTCGTTTAATGTTAGGCCTATAGACTCTTTTAAAAGCGACACTATTACTCAACAGTGAACAGTGTTCTAAATATATCCGAAGAAAAAGCATCTGATCCGAATAATAGCAGGGAATTGTCAACAAAATTTTCCACAGAAAACAAATCATTTAATCTCAAGATGGCTACGTCCGAAGTTAATATATTTTGCAGACAAATGAGTGGAATGGTCGCATACAATGGGTAAATATATTTTTAAGCAGGTTTTTCGTTAGAAATGAAATATACAATAGCTTAATTATTTTTATCGCGAAAATAGGTGATAAATAAAAATGATGCAGAACAGCATCGATTTTATGTGATGTTTTTCCCTGAATTATTTCACATCTATGCTCTTTCTTTATATTAACCTTATCGATTCATGTTTAAAAACATGTAATAGCAGCAGCTGTGGTTCAAGACATTTCTTATTTTTCTAAGAATTAAGGGACTGGGTCATTTTGGGTTTTTTCATCACAGCAAAGTGAGGTTTAGATGACCAAAAATGCACTTGAGCCTACAGTACAGTAGCCTCCTTATGACAACTTACTTTGGATTTAAGTTTCACTCAGACTTTGCTTGTCCTAAATCATCATTTTTCAACCTTTTTGCAAATATTTACAAATAACTTACTACAGTTATCTGTTTAATGATAAGATCATTTTTCCATTGAGCAAAAACTCATGAATGGTAAAATGTCATAGGCTGATAATCATATTCATTTTGAATGGAAAAATACTCTAGTTTACATACAGTATTCAGCCGTTGTTTTTTTTCCATATTTTGTAAAGGTTAAATAAACCTCAGAAAGATAAATTGTTTCTGACTTCATACATATATATTTTAAGTTTCAATCTAGTGGCTGCTTTGAATAACAAATTGGATTGATTCAGTATTGATGAAGATATTTATTTGTAGTACAAATGACCTTGGTTTAACATATTTGATAAAAATAGACATGGTCTTGAAGGTGTGTTACCTTGAGATTATAACATCAATTTTGATTGGTTGAAAGGGGAGGTGTGTTTTGTATATGTTTGTAACAAGCAGTTTCATTGGTTGAGGTTTTGTTTACAACATTTATTTATTGATCCACATACTGGTAGTCATTGTGACTTAATGGGTACAGAGTGATGCAAGAGAAGGCATGGTTTTAAATGAAGTAGCGTAGGGATTTATGTGAAATAATTTTGGAATTTAACTATTTATAATAATTTGTGTACACTGCTAAGTGTTTTCTTTTGTTATCAAAACAAAGTATTTTCTTTTGTTATCAAAAGCAAATGATTTTGAAAATTGTTTTTATGTAAATTGTTGAATTAATTCTAAGTATGCTGATGGCAATTAAACTAAATCTACAAGTGACTGACCAGTGCAGACCAAGGTCAGGCCGGCACATCATTAATATTGCTGTCTGATTGTAGTCTGCACTGTTTGTGATTCAGTCTGTACTTTATTTGCAATTTTTACTAAAAATGATAAATGGTTAATGTTTTGATTCAATTTAAAAGAATGGCATGTCCATTTAAGATATTTAGTTTGGAGTGGTTAAATAAAAAAAATGTTGTAACTCTAAACAGTAGTGTTAATTAATAATTCACTTAATATTTACTTAAAATTTAAATGTAAGAAATATCTCTAAGGCATAATCATTGAATTGTTTAAGAAAGTTTAATTAATTTCACCTATTGTTTGTAATCCATGAAACTGAAGAAAAATAATATTGTATTGTAATAAACAAATATATATTATACTATAGTAATAAATTAATGTATTCACTATAGTCACATAAAACTATATCTTGATCTAAAAGGAAGTAATAGGCTTTAGAAGTAATATTTATCTTTATAACAGGATTTGTTTAAACATTCTAAAATTTAATAGGATTCAGATATAAAGAAATTCATATAAATATTATAACAAAAATACTGAGAAATTAGAGAAACATTTGAAATACTGGACTTCATCAGTTATTTGGAAAGATTTTCTTCCATTTAGCAACTAGGAGGTGGGCTGTCAGAGGATTGTGTTTGATTTGTGTTTATTTTATATATTAACAAGGTATCTTTGCCATGTCAAAAGATCATGATTGTTAATTTATAACTTTGATGTCAGACTGTTGTTTTTGTTGTCAGTTCATAATGATAAATTATAAAAAATTTTAATATGTGCTGAACAAAATGATGTATAAAATGACAGTCTTATGCACTCAATTGTCTGTTTTAACTTGTTTTTATTGATAACATCTGAAATATAATATCTTAAACATCTTAAACAGAGTCATTTGTTAAAGTGATATGACTAAGTCTACTTCTTAAAATGTTTATTTTGTAGCTTCTTTAAAAGTATAATAATAATACATTGAATCTATAAACTTTTGCAGAGTTTTTATTTCTCTATTTACGATATGATTTAAGACATATAGTAGAAGTATTTGTGTATATACTGGTATTTTTTGTTTGCCATAGAAGGTGTACCGATTTATAAAAAGTAGATTATAAATATTTATTATTTAAGGAAAATCAAATTAAATAAATTGTAATTAAGATGACAATTAATAGTGAAAAATATACATTACTGGTATACATGTGACAAGGTGTCTAAGCAGCAGTGCAATATAAGCTTTAATAAGTGTTCGATATAACAAAAATTCCAAAATTTAACATGAAAACTAGAATGATCTGCAGATCTGGGAAAAAGAAATGGAAAGTTTTTTTTTCAAGCATGAATTTTTTTCTGTAACATTAATTTAGTAATGAATTTGGAACAGTTTATTCAAAGATTTTCAACATCAAAATACAAAAACTGAAATATACCAATAGTATAGAGCCTCAGGTCAGACTGCATGAACTGCAGTTTGGTCTAACTCTATAATGGTAGCAAATGAGCCGCGTCACGACAAAACCAACATAGTGCGTTTGCGACCAGAATGGATCCAGACCAGCCTGAGCATCCGCACAGTCTGATCAGGATCCATGCTGTTCGCTATCAGTTTCTCTACTTGTTGTATGGTCTGTAAGCGAACAGCATGGATCCTGATCAAACTGAGCGGATGCGCAGGCTGGTCTGGATCCATGCTGGTCGCAAACGCATTATGTTGGTTTTGTTGTGACGCGGCTCAAATGATAATCAGTTAAGCTTTCCATAGGTTAAGGGTTAAGGCCACTCTTTACTCAGGCAAAAACCACCTGTGTGGCAATCCATTATGACTTAACCAGTCCATGTTGAAAAGCATTTTTTGCTTCACACACTCACAAAAACATAAAAATGTCCTTTATGTAATTGGTTGTGGCTTTATTTCTCTACTTATGTTTATCTGACATTCTTAATGTGTCATTTGTCTGTGTCATATTTGACATTAAACTTTTGGTCAACACGACCTTGAATGTATTTAAATGTACTCTTAAATACTAAAAATTTAATATGATATTTGGGGGATTAGTTTTTATTGTAAACTGTAGTCTTGAAAAGTGGATAAGGCAACAAAATAATTGTATTTGTTTTAAATTTTAAAAGTTTGGGGTGAAATAATAAAAAGGCAAACAAAATCTTTCTGGGTCAAACCGCATAATCACTTTCCTAAGAAGGGAAATTTAAATTAGCCCCTAAAAATATTTCAAGGAAAAGGACCATGTAAATTTTGGGGATTTTTGTCACAAATTATGGTTAAATTAAGCATAATTTTACAAAGTAAATAAAAATTATTTAAAAACAAAGAAATTTTTAGAAAAAGGAACTTAAGGTAAATATCCCTTTTAAAATGTATTTGTTTTCCCTTATGAATAAACTTAAGGGTTAAAAAATTTTTTCTTTAATTACATTTTTCTTACCTTTTCTTGTGTAATCTTATACAAATGAAATGGTCACTTTAAATTAAATTTGCAAATTGCTCTACTTGATCAATATTATGATTTATATAGTCAAAAAAATAAAGCTGCATGCTTAGAATTCCAGATCAGCCTGAAAATATTATAATTATGTCAATAAAATCAAACTTGAAAATAATGTAGTATGATTTAAGAAAAGTAAATAGATTTCAAGATTCAAGTAAAACTTAACATGTTATGTGTGATTTATGACCGATTTTGCAGTATTAATCTTCATATTTCTACTGCTTTATACCTTTTTAATTTTGGTTGATTGTAAGTGCCATTTGCAATGTGTAAATTACATTCTTTGTTAATTTCACAATATTTTATTTTTTAATACATTTTTTAAAAAATTCAGAAAAATACTTATTAGCATGAATGACTGGAGACATGCTTTAAGGGTTCAGGCAACAATATAAGAGCCGCGCCATGACAAAATCAACATAATGGGTTTGCGACCAGCATGGATCCAGACCATCAGGATCCATGCTGTTCGCTATCAGTTTCTCTACTTGTAATAGGGTTTGTAAGCGAACAGCATGGATCCTGATCAGACTGCGCGGATGCGCAGGCTGGTCTGGAGCCATGCTGGTCGCAAACCCATTATGTTGGTTTTGTCATGACGCGGCTCATAATATGATGGTTGACATTTAAATTCTAAATTATAGTTTAAATGATTATAATAGAACCACATATGACTTGAATATTTGCTGATAATATGAATATAAAACTAATGATTGAACCCAAATCATGAAATAAATAACAATTAGAAAACAATAATATAAGGACCAATGCAAAATAATAAAAAAAAAATCATATTAAGACAATAAAATTACTGAAAGTTTGTTTGAAATGGAAAAAATGATAATTAAAATATACTTTAATATAAGCAGAATGATGTTAGTTATGATGTCATGATATTAATTTTATTTTATTTTATTTAGTACTGATTATAGAAAGACATTATTTTTTATACAGAGACACAAGTGAACATTAATTTTCAACTACATTACTTTAAAAAAAGGTGAACTGAATTAATTTTAAAGGGAAATAGTTGAGTGATAGTGACAGTTACACACCTTTAAAAAAAACAACAAAAAAAACAGTGTTAATTAAACAAAAGGAAATAAAATTAAACAAAAGTGAAAAAAAACAACATCCAAAACAGATCAATATGCCAGGTGAAAGTATGAATGGTACCAGTGATAATGGAATTAAAAATGGCAGCAAGTAAGTATTTCATGTATGTGTCTATATATTACTTTTAAAAAAATTGTCCCATCCTTTGTGTGCATTAGTATTTCTTATATACATGATGTATGTGTATATATATTACTTTAAAAGAAAATTGTTTCATCCTTTGTGAGCATTAGTAGCAAAAACTAACAGGCCAAGTTATGCAACATATAATTAGTACATATATAGAACCACATACCATTTATTCAAAAAAAGGTTAAGGTCTTGTTTAATATACTGTGTCACCCTTACTGAAAAGGCCTGCAGCCATTTATATCCCTGTTCTGATCTGAAACTTTTTCTATAACTACATGTATTTTTAAATTAGAACATTAGTTTGAAATCCATTTAATTGAAAATCAGTCACAGAACAGGAAGAAATTCACACATATTTAGAAGTATAAAGGTTTAACATTTTTCATAAAACATCTTGCTTGGTGTGTCGATAACAATAATTCTGATGCAATAACTTTTATAACATTTAACTTCCCTGAGAAAAATAAAACCACAATGATTTAGTTCAATTTTTGTTTTCGTTCTGCATGTTGGTGTCTTTTTCAATAAAATTGTTTGGGTTAATTGACGTAAACACTTAACATGTTTGTTTAGTAAAGACACCTGATATTTCTGATGCAAACATTGGCAGAATTCAATGGGTTAACTTTAAAAAAACAGCTTTGAAATTAATATAGAAAAAAATTTTATGGTTTAAAAGGCAAAATGTATCAACAAACTTTAAAAGGGCTTTTAAAAAAAATAATTTTTTGCTTTTGTGAATTTTATGCAAAAGTTAGGTCCTTTCAAATATCAAAATTTAAATGACAAAATATCTAAAACCCAAATTGTACTCCTTTATGAAAACAAATTTTCTGTTGGCTTTGAAAACTCCTTGCTAAGCTATTAATGCCTGTTTAAAAGTGTTTATATAAAAGTGAAAATGTTACCGGTATGTTCTGAATTTGTGCAGTCAATTTGAAAATAAGTGCAGTCCATTTGAAAAGGAAAAATATTTTAATATAAAATTACAAATATTTAGTGAACAACAGGCGACAAGTATGGTGCTGATTTGGTACACTTTTGGTACACTTAGCACGTTTCGTTGTCCAGAGCGACAATGCAACCTATATCATTATCGCGTTAAACAGCGCATTGTGGTACTGTCATCCTGTTGCTAGCGAAGCACGCGAAACCATGCCAAGTTTTGCTGCGTGTGTCGCAATTTCACCCTGTTGCTTTGCTTATATATTTACAAATAGCCATAAGTCTGTTTGGCGCTTTGTCGTGCTGTCACTAGCGACAACATGACGCACAAGTGTTCCAAATCGGCCACCATAGACAAAAGCCTGTTTACATTACAGTAATGTGTCTTTTGGGAGGGGTATGAAAGTCCAAATGTCAGTGACACTGCTATCCCCCCTCCCACCCCCCTCACCCCTGGTAGGTTTAGGGGCTGTGATTACAATTACTGGTGCATAAAATTCTATTATTGATTAAACATGTCATATGATAAAATTAAAGTGCATATGTAGTCCTTTGAATTGGATTTAACTTCAAATCCAAGACATTTCAGTCTTTAATTATGCATTTTTGGGTTGATTGTGTAACACACAATGGACCCAAAGTGATAACTATAGGCAAACAATCGCAACTCCAAACAATCACAACTCTATCTACATGAAATACGGTTGATTTATTACCAACACACCTTATAATTTTTATATGTTAAAGAATTAAGATGCAAGGGACATGTTTTATAGATAATACCATATGACATGTATATGTAGTCAATTATTAGGAAAGAAATCAAAATTGTCTCATAAAGTGTGAAATGTCCTGTTAATAGAATTTTCTTGATGGTAGACAATACAGCCTACTGACTGATTAATTAAGTTCAAGTGTACTGTTTAGTCAGCATGAAAAGTGTGTTAATGCATGTTCATCTAATAATAATAAAATTTATGCTAATTAATTCAAAAACAAAAGTTTAATGAAAATGTTGAAATGTAGTTGACAAAGAGGAAATATTACAAGGGAGGTTTTGTATAGTTATATTTAGATGGTAGAGGTGATAAAATCCAGGTAAGTCAGTTCGGACATTCATAAAAATAGGCCAGATTTTACTGTAACTGACTTGGGCTTTAAAAAAAAGATAAAATAACAATTTCTTGCCAGGCTCTATACATTTAATGTGTCATTAAAATATTTAAAAAAAAATGATTTGCCATAGTGCCTTAATATGTATGTGACAGGCTTTATCCATTTACACATGTAATTGATGGTATTTCATCAGATCTAATAAATTACTACTGGTTAGGCTGGTACCCACATGAATGGACCTGTTTTGTAAAAGCAATAAATCTTGTTTGAAAGCAAGAAGTTGTCATTTTCGCTGATACACTGCATGGTGACCCACTGTGTTGTTAAGTGATCAATCACTAAAAGTATTCTCTCTATGACCATAATAGGTCAGCCATGTGAATGCTTAAATTTTAAAAGAGTTCAGAGTTTACATGGTCAAGGTGAAATAGTTCAGTAACTGACCTTTTTGCACTCATCAGCAGATTTTCATATCAAATAAAGAAGGTCACATACAGATGTATATTTAGTGATATTTCATAGTGAATTTATAGCATTTATTGACCAAAGCCAAATGTCTGCAAACTGGCCCACCTGTGTTATTGTTTACAAGTTTAATAGGCAAGTGGCCAACATAAATAGAGGTCAAGTAGGAGTAAATACTTAGTACATAAAAGTGAAATCCAGAGTGACTGCAGGCATTGATTTATAAGGTAACATTGACACTGTGGTCCCTGTTACAGAATTTATACAGATGATTTATATACAGGTTAACTTCAGGAACATTTCACAAGACTTTTATTTATGTGTACAATTTTATGGCCTTTATGGTTTTTTCCAATTAAAAATTTGGTAAGTTTTATTAAAACTCAGGGAAGCATTGCAAAAAATGCATTGTGTTTCATAACAATGATGTATTACATACTAAATTCTTCATCACATGACTATAATGTGCTTTACATAACAAACTTTTTTTATGTTCTACATCCCCAAAATTATATAACATTTTATATTTTTTATTATTATAAGAAACAATTTTTTTTGATATTGATTGAAGACATGTTGGTATGACCTCTGACACATTTAAGATTTAAAATATTTTAAGTATATGCTTTATTGTATAAAGGGAATGTTTTGTTTACTGTGAAATATAATAGTATTATAATGTCTGAATTTACATGATTTGAAACTTTTATATTGATATATATTGACATTGTTTACATCTTAAATATATACAGAACCTGTGTAGGTTGATGTTAGGGAAATGATGTAATGATGTACATGTACAAGGAGTGTCTTTATTGAGTGGTTGTTGACATGTTCCTGTGCTATAACTCTGTAAGGAGATGACTTGTGTGATTTTGTCTGTCTTCCCTGTAGGAATATTGAATTTTAGGAATATTGAATTCTTCAAGTAAGAAAGATGCATGGTCATTGGAGTATTCTGCGGGTAGGATATACCGGTAGTACTTGAACAAAGTTTAGTACACACCTTTAAGTTGCCATAATGCATGATGTATAACAGTATATCAATACCATTGTGAGCCTTGTAAAAAAATTAATTCACAGAAAAACATAATTAAAAGTAGTTTGCCTCAAGGACCTATATATATTATTATTATTCATAACATGTTCATTAAGCACACTTTATCATAAGACATTGTATTGAATGTAGTCCCGTTATAGAGTAATTACCTTCGGGAATAACCAGTGTTTATTCCCCTTTTGAATGATTAAATTTAATTGGACAACACAGTTTTAAAAAAGGCCAACAAATAGTTCATTTTAATAAAAGCTATGTGAAATGTTCTGCGGGAGAGGTACTTAATGCCTAAAAGAAGGACCATTAGTCTGAGGATTGCTGGCTGTACAAGTTCATACCCCAATAAAGGCGAAGCAAGTAGCTTTACACTCCTTTATCAGTACTGGTTGGTTACAGGCTCTATAAGCTTATAATTCAAAAAAAATAAAATGAATTTTGTATGAATTTAATTAATAACAAATATCAATTTTTTCAGGTATGCCTATGAAGATGTTGAGAGAATAGCTAAATCAGTTCTTTCCCGGGTAAAATGTCGCCCTCATATAGGTGTTATATGTGGATCTGGACTTGGCGGGTTGGCGGACATGTTGGGGGATAAAGAAATCATACAGTATGAGGATATAGAAGGCTTCCCTGTTAGCACAGGTAAATGTTGCTCCTGTGATAAACATTAAATCCTTGTGACTAATATCCTTGACTAGCCAGATCTGAATGTGATTAACCTTTGGCACCTGAGTAAAAGAGCCAGGCCAGTGTGTACATGTCTGTGCTGGCTGACCAGGCTCTATACTGGTGCTAGCCCATGTTTTGTGTTTGGTTTTAAAATCCCTTAAACTTTAATTGGACAATTACCAATTCAAAGCATGGCAAATCTATTGCACAAGCTCTGAAGGTTTAGTTTGAAGATAGTCCATCAGTAGTGACTCATCTAATATCAACTCATTTTGCATATTTTCTAATAGTGACGGTCTAAAACTGAGATTTGGTATGACAAGGGGGAACTGTATAAAAAAACTTTTTTTGTAATCAATTTTTCAACATAAATATCAGATGTGGAAATTAACACAGTTTTTGAATTTATACTAGCTATTCAAATATGGAATACCTTCTGATATTACAGTCAAACCCAAGTTTGAAGACCATTACAGCAGTCCTGAAGGACTTTTTTGAAATTATGTCATTATTTTTTCAATGTAAATTGCAAACTTTTTTAAATGAAGGTCATCTCTGTCTCATCCCTTTAACTGAGACAAAATTCATTTTAAGAATACAAACAAAATTTGTGAGAAATTTAAGATTATTTTAATGCTAGATGTAAACATCAGAAGTGTTGTCTCTTATTAGGTGAATGGTCAGTGATTTTGTCATGTCTATAGTTAAAGGTGATGGGTTTATTTGCAGGGGAAATTTGTGCTGTAAATTAATAAATTATGCATATGAACAAATAAAGAAAGTATCTTTGATATTTATATTACACTCAAAATTGAAAAAATCACTTATATTGTACCATTATCATGTTCCTCAATGTCACAGTTTGTATTTATTATACATTAATTTAATTTTATGCTGGAATTTTTATGGCATCCTGTTAGTGCCACATGAAATCTTGACCAGTAGATTAACCACACAGTCATTATTATTATAGTCTAATTTTTTGGCCGGGTTGCACAGGTGCAAATCCGGGTTATAAAATGGTGAATGTCGGGCGGCGGGCGGATGGGCCGGCGGGAAAAATATTTTCGTAACAGTTTTCTCAGCAACTACTTATCACAGCCTCTTGATATTTGGCATACAGCATTAACTAGTGGTCCCATACCGTGGGATTCGATTTCAGGTTTGTCGCGCATCCACTTCCTGTTTACCGACTTAGTTAAATTAGTTAGATTTTTTGACATTAATGGTCAATGGTAGGAAATTTTCGTAACAGTTTTCTCAGCAACTACTTATCTCAGCCTCTTGATATTTGGCATACAGCATTGACACATGGTCCCATACTGTGGGATTCGATTTCAGGTCTGTCGCTCATCCACTTCCTGTTTATCCACTTAGTTAAATTAGTTAGATTTTTTCGAACATTAATGGTCAATGTAGGAAATTTTTGTAACAGTTTTCTCAGCAACTACTTATCACAGCCTCTTGATATTTGGCATACAGCATTGACACATGGTCCCATACTGTGGAATTGGATTTCAGGTCTTTCGCTCATCCACTTCCTGTTTATCCACTTAGTTAAATTAGTTAGATTTTTTGACATTAATGGTCAATGGTAGGAAATTTTCGTAACAGTTTTCTCAGCAACTACTTATAACAGCCTCTTGATATTTGGCATACAGCATTGACACATGGTCCCATACTGTGGGATTTGATTTCAGGTCTGTCGCTCATCCACTTCCTGTTTATCCACTTAAATAAATTAGTTAGATTTTTTGACATTATTGGTCAATGGTAGGACATTTTCGTAACAGTTTTCTCAGCAACTACTTATAACAGCCTCTTGATATTTGGCATACAGCATTGACACATGGTCCCATACTGGGGGATTTGATTTCAGGTCTGTCGCTCATCCACTTCCTGTTTATCCACTTAGTTAAATTAGTTAGATTTTTTCGACATTAATGGTCAATGGTAGGACATTATCGTAACAGTTTTCTCAGCAACTACTTTTCACAGCCTCTTGATATTTGGCATACAGCATTGACACATGGTCCCATACTGTGGGATTTGATTTCAGGTCTGTCGCTCATCCACTTCCTGTTTATCCACTTAGTTAAATTAGTTAGATTTTTCGACATTAATGGTCAATGGTAGGATGTTTTCGTAACAGTTTTCTCAGCAACTACTTATCACAGTCTCTTGATATTAATTGGCATACAGCATTGACACATTGTCCCATACCTAGGGATTCGATTTCAAGTCTGCAGCTCATCCACTTCCTGTTCACATTAATGGTCAATGGTAGGAAATTTTCGTAACATTTTTCTCAGAAACTACTAATCACAGCCTCTTGATATTTGGCATACAGCATTGACACATGGTCCCATACTGTGGGATTCGATTTTAGGTGTGTAGCTAATCCACTTCCTGTTTACCTACTGAATTAAATTTTCGACATTAATAGGTCAATGGAAATTTTTTTTCGTAACATCACAGCCTCATGATATTTGGTGTACAAATGCAACCCGGCCTTTTCTGTCTTTGACCCATTTTTTTGTTTTTACATATATATTCACTGTTGAATTATCTGACTTTGAATTTATTGTATGAATTTATTGTATGAATTAAACAGAGAAGTTGGTCTACATGTATGTATTGAACCAGCTTTAATATCAATTAAAATTTTGAAGCGTAAAAAAAGTTCAGTCCTTAAGTTGTATTAATAAAAATGTTGATATAGCATTTATACTACATTAAAGACTTTTTAAATGATTTTTGTGCTAGCAGCTACATGTATTTATAATCTTTTTCAAATGCAGAATCAGAATGCATAAATTTAATGTCTTAGATTACAGTATGTTCTCCAGTAAACTTCCTTTCAGAAAAAAACCCCCACTTATTCACCAAGACAAAATAGCAACTGTTTTTATAAATTGATTGAAAAGTAACATAAAAAATAAAACAGCTGTGCAAGGAGAAAGTAACACAAAAATAATGACGAATTGAATTTAAAATTAAGACAATTACGCCACAGCAGTTTAAACTTTTAACATTATATAGCATTGCCGGCTGGATTTATTGTGGCACAAACAGTTTGGACCATAATATTTCATCAACATTTTTGTGAAATAACCAGTAAATTTGAGTTGTTGTTTTAAATAAAAACAAAGACCCTCCCATACTAATATAATGTAATCTGTGTAACACCCTAACAAATCATGCTGTGTTTTCTTGCCTGTAGGGTCAGGATTGGAAGAAAGGGCAGGTAATTACTTTATAACAGGGTTTTGGATCAGATTTCTTTAACAATAGAGATATAATGATTGTGTTGGTATCCACTGTATAAGTGATGCTGCTATACATATAACAATAGATTATTAATGATAAACCAATCCCTGAGCTAGCCTATGATGCATGAGAGTTATCAAGGTCAATGAGGTAAAAAAAATTTGGGAGACATATTGGTTTTGCCTTTGCTGTCTACCTGTCTGGTTGTCCGTCCGTCTGTCCGCATTAAGCTTGTCTGCCCTTCACAGGTCAAACTACTGGTGGGATTTCAACCAAACTTTACAGGAGTGATCAGTACCGGCATTAATAAGTAATAAATAATAGACATACCATTGCTGTTTAAACCATTATTTGGTTTGCATTAATTATGCCATGATCACATGATATTTTGCATGTTTTGACCCGAAGACATCATTTAAGTAGCCGGGGTTGCATGCAGAAAGGTCACATGATTAAAGGTACATTTTACAAAAACTAGATTATCATAATATTAAACAATAAGGGTGTACATGTTTTAATCTAATAGACTGACTCCGGACTTAAGAATATTTTGGGTAACCCCCCCCCTCTCCCAAGCTTATCTACGGGGTACAGTCAAACTCAAATTTACAGTTACAGCTTCGAAAATAAGCTCAACAGGTTGACTAATCTATTGTGACCTATTGTGACTGGCAGTGCACCGTGAAGCTTTGACATTAAAAGTTTGTTTGTACTAGGGCGTTAGCTTTGAAAAACACAGCTTTGCCGAGTTCCAGATAACATCTTTTTGCTCCTCCCATTAAAAAAGGTTTTAACTCTGATCCAGCAACACATAGATTTGGCTTTGTCTGTTATTCATGCTTTCACTGTCCTGCTGTCGGTTAGTAGACTTACAAAATAGTAGAATGAGGGGTCATCCTTTATTCCTGAGAACAATGTCATGTTTTCAGTTCTATTTTCTATTTGTATTTTTAAGTACACCTAACAGTTTATTCTATGTAATTGACCAATGAAATCACTTCATTTACCACTATACTTTGGTATGGTTTAAATTTGGGTTATTAAAAATGTACTTGTAGTGTCTTATGGAAGAAACACGAGAAAGCCATGTTAAGTTAAAACAGATCTGTATTTTAGGGATTTTTGTAAGTTATACCATGACCATGTAACCTTTCTGTATTTGACCTTACTCAACTTAAACGTCTAGAAAGGTCAAGACATGCAAAAGTGTAGATTATCGTATTACGATTCACGAAAATCTTAAAAACAGCAGTTGTATATCTATTACATACCTTTTAATAGCTGAACATTAAGACTAGATAAGATATATTGAATTGCAGCATGGATTAAACTTAAAATGTTGCCCAATAATTTTACCGTACAATTTCAGACTTATATCTTACATACATACATGTAATTTACTTGATTATATCTTATACAAATTACTGTATCAAAGTAAACATTATTTATCCAAGTATTTGAAGCGTAGTATATTGGTGTCAGAAAATGTAAAATTTAACGTTCTATCAATGGAAGTTAAAAATTTCTCCCTTCCACAAGCCCGATTTCTAGCCATCTCAAGTGTCTTTAACTTTTGTTCAAGTGTCTCAGAACCAAACATATTACTGTAGTAAAAACACAATGATATTAATATAAAGTAATAATAGTTAGACCATGCAGTGTCAGTACTTTTAGAAATTGCAGACTGGCAAAAATGATTTATCAAGTAAAAGTGAGACAAATTAATTTTCTTGACATTTCAGATTCTAGCTATATAATTTATTTTTTTGTTTTCCTGTAATCATATTCTACAATACCTAAGTTTCCTCCCCATGCAGCTTATATATAACATGTATATACCCGAAGGTAACTTTGGTCATATTATGGTATAGTGCTTATATGTCAATCTGTCTGTCTGTTTGTCCATCCTTCTTGTTATAAGATGATCCTTGGCTCTTTAAGATAAAGGCAAGCAAATTATAAGAAAAATTCAGCTGTTTACAAATTTTGAGCGGCTTATTCCATATTTTGTTTAAATTCTATATATAGATATGTTTCTTCGTAAGGCTTGTGGTTCATCATAGTTCCATATCAATACTATAAAATTACCTAAAGTAATCCATTTATAACTATACTCCCTAAATTGAATATTTAAAGAATAGGGAGAGCTAATAATAATTTTACTCACCCAGGCATCGGGGTTGGTGTTAAGATCCCACTTTGGTAAAGATTTTGTGTATAAGTTGGTATCTCAAAAACTATTGAAGGGAATGGAAACTTGACACAATGGTTTGAGAGCATAATAGGAGGTCTTTCTCAAAGGGCCATAACTATAACAGTTTTTGACAGAATTATGAAATGTTTTACACTTAGAAAACTCTACATTACCCAGGCTCTTCAACAGTTTTACAAATCAAGAACTAAGAAAAGCTGAGCACGCTGGCCTACTGTCAGCTCTTGTTTTATATATACTACTGTTGTTATTAATAATTTTACTTATTTATTGTTACATACTTATTAATTTAACGTAACAATTTTTACTCAT
Organism: Ruditapes philippinarum; assembly: GCF_026571515.1. Taxonomy (NCBI): domain Eukaryota; kingdom Metazoa; phylum Mollusca; class Bivalvia; order Venerida; family Veneridae; genus Ruditapes; species Ruditapes philippinarum. The sequence goes on from NW_026866375.1 coordinate 33,946, forward strand.
GTATATTACTTGAATTAAGATTTATGTTTATATGTAGCCTGAATGATATTCATGTGCAACAAGTAATGTGTATGACTATTGCTTAAGCATGCATCTGGTACTAACTTCAGTATGTGATTGTATAATGAGAATAGAATAATATTCAAAAAAATTGATTTTGAGTAAAGTTGTTGAAAGGACAAGGTCACTCTGGCCATTACTACAAAAAGCTTGTCCGACCTGTAACCACAGATTTCTATGGCCTACAGTCAAAAAGTTTCGTCATGACAGTAGATGAGATCTTTTGATATTGAGGTCATTTTTTGTTTTGAAAGTCCAAAGACAGTGTGTTCTTAAATGCTCAAGCTTTGTCCAAGCAATAAATAATGAATGTTTAATTAACCAGGTTTTCAATTTTGAAAATCCTGGTTATTAGATTGGGGTATGGCGGGCGGATGGGCGGCTGGGCGGATGGGCGGGCGGGCGTCAAACGAAATTGTGTCCGCTCTGTAACTCTTCAACCCCTTGAAGAATTTTGATGAAACTTCAGACAAATGTTTACCACATCAAGATGACGTGCAGAACGCATGTTCCGCATGGCTGGCTCCAAGGTCAAGGTCACAGTGACATTAACATTGAAAATCCTGTCCGCTCTGTAACTCTTCAACCCTTTGAAGAATTTTGATGAAACTTCAGACAAATGTTTACCACATCAAGATGACGTGCAGAACGCATGTTCCGCATGGCTGGCTCCAAGGTCAAGGTCACAGTGACATTAACATTGAAAATCCTGTCCGCTCTGTAACTCTTCAACCCTTTGAAGAATTTTGATGAAACTTCAGACAAATGTTTACCACATCAAGATGACGTGCAGAACGCATGTTCCGCATGGCTGGCTCCAAGGTCAAGGTCACAGTGACATTAACATTGAAAATCCTGTTTACATGATTTTAACTTGATTTGGCAGTCAAAGGTCATATCATCTTTGGAGGTAATTTAAAAAAGATATGATATATTATTTCATGTCTACTTTGTAACTTGTTTTTCATTATACAGAATTATCATATAATTATAGTGAACAAATTCTTCTGTGCTGAACTCGTCCTACATTTCTCAACGGATTTTGTTCAAACTTTCACAGAAGCTTTGTCATCAAGCACCCTGGCACATATTGTCGGGGTTTTGTGATTGGATAGTTTTTGACCTAATTATGGCCCTTTGTTTTTTTCCTTATACATAATATTATAGTGAACACTTCTTCAGTGGCAATTCCTCCTACATTATTCATGTTTTACATTGCACATAGTTACATTGTTTGTTGCTTGTATTTGTATTTCAAATACAACATATTTATCTACAATGGTGATAATTGAAAACCTGGTTTCATGGCATTGCCATGTTTCTTGTTATGTTTTGATCTTAAGTTATTATATTTGGTGAGAAGGTTGGTCACTACCTGTAAGTGATCCCTTAATTATCCCTAATAATTTAGGGGTCACACAGTCGAAGGTCAATGTGTAAGTGGTTTTAAACACATAAAGTTAATTGATAGATCCCTACTCTAAACCTTTTATTTGAATAACAGTAGATTTAAGCACCAACATTGACATGACTATGCTCTTTTGTGGTGGAATTGTTATTGTATCCACTAATCTGATAATAAGAATTAGAAGGTCAGGGATCTAATGCATAGAGAATGAAGTAACAATCCAACAGGTAGATTTGGTATTGTATGGAGGTTGGCCCTAACTTTTAAGTTTTTGATACCTAGTAATTTTTAAATCAGTCAGTATTAAGTCAAGGTCACCACAGCTTTTACCAGGAAAAGCTTGTTTGACCTGTAAGTAGAACTCTTTGGCCTTCTGAGTTGGAGATTGGTCATGACTTTTAGAAACCTAATAATCTTGGCATCATTTAACTTACAATGTACAAATGTATATGTTTCCATAAAAGGGCAGCTTACATGATTATGTAAACAATTGTTGTTTTTGTATGGCCACTCTTGTCCAAATTGGACTGAGTTTGTCACACGTTTAGCATTGTAAAGTAAGTACATGTATTTGTTCTGAATTGTGGGGCTACTATATTTTATACCTCCTTATGGTGCTGGTAATTGTTGTCATTGTTTGCCGAACATAAATTACAACTGTAGCAATATGAGAGGGATTGATGGAGTTAATTTCTTTGAAACTAAAATTTATTGCTATGAAAATTAAAGATGTTCTTTCAAAGAATTATTATGAAAAATCAAAAGAAAAATTTTACCTATTGCTATGAGGTATATAGCTAGCTTTAGAAGGCATGTGAGACCTTACCTGTGTTTACAACTAATACTAATGCCAGTATGTAAATTATTTAACTGAAAGAAAAAATAAAAAAAGAATATTGATTTCATGCATGTTTTAGTAATGCACAATTCAGTTGTAACCATAGTCCCTTCAAACTCTGGAAAATAGCAAATACAGTCATAATAATTCATATGGTTAAATCTTTCCTAAAAGGCCAAGCCCTGGGAGTTGAACATATCTTCAGGCAAAGGCAATTAAACAAAACTTTCACATTAACCTGATAGTGTGGGGTTGACCTTAGGTTACAATTAAATGGTGCATAATAAACTGCATGACCTTGACATGATGTAGAGCTCTACATATTATAAAAGCTTGGCTGAATATACCAAGTTGATTATGCTTGATTTACTTGGAGGTAATAATTTTTTAAGCATATGTATTAAAGTTCTGAGAAGCTTTGCTTTGCAGATAATTTTGTTTGCAATTGTAAAGGCTTTATTTTAAATAAAAAATAATGTTCAAACTCTTTATTTAATACCTCTAGTTTTGTTACATTGTATGTAGGATGATTTGACTGTTAAGAAAAACATTGTTGCATGAACATGATGTAGCATAATTTACAGTCAGACCTGTTTTGTCTGACCCATAAACTTTATACTTCAAACTGTGACCTTTGTTCACTCACAGTGATGACATATATGCCTGTTACAGCATATAGAGCCGGGCGAGGTCCATACTCTGAAAGGGCAGATGGACCCCTCATATACCTAGAATACATACAAACATATAGGGCTAAGCAAGCCTGTACTTGTTTGTGCATTGTTTGCTCAGTTTTTATTTGATATAAATGATAGATTTTCCAAATTAAAAGCAGAACAAGTCATTTGCTCCTAAGGTAGAGCTGTGTTCCTTTGGTAGGGATGTCTGTTTCAAACCAAGGTTAAATTTAGTTGAATCTCTTTTAAGCTTAGTAATTTGTGTCCACATTTGACATTGTATGTATGGGTCCATCAGGCAGACTCAAAAGAAGTGATTGGATATATGTTGTTTAACACTAATTTACAAACTCTGCCAAAAATAAACAACCCATGCCCCCCTTTCTTGACATAAAAAAGAAATTTAATTACTAAGAAATAACAAAAACACTTAACAGTATAATTGACAATTGAAAAAAAATATTAACAGCCCTCTTTCAGAAAAAAAAAAAGCCTCTTGGACATTTTTAGAGTAAATATGTACATATTATATGTTTTTTAGCTCGACTATTCGATAAGAATAAGTAGAGCTATTGCAGTCACCCGAGTGTCGGCGTCAGCGTCAGCGTCTGCGTCGGCGTAACCACTTATTAGCTCGACTATTCGATAAGAATAAGTAGAGCTATTGCAGTCACCCGAGCGTCGGCGTCGGCGTAACCACTTATGTTAAAGTTTTTGTAATAGTTTAAATATTTCCAAAGTCCATTGACATATGGCTTTGAAACTTTGCACACTTGTTCACCATCATGACCCCAACCTGTAGACAGGAGGAGGTAACTCTATCAAGCATTTTGACAGAATTATGCCCCTTTTTCGACTTAGAATTTACGTTAAAGTTTTTGTAATAGTTCAAATATTTTCAAAGTCCATTGACATATGGCTTTGAAACTTTGCACACTTGTTCACCATCATGACCCCAACCTGTAGACAGGAGGAGGTAACTCTATCAAGCATTTTTGACAGAATTATGCCCCTTTTTTGACTTAGAATTTACGTTTAAAGTTTTTGTAATAGTTCAAATATTTTCAAAGTCAATTGACATATGGCTTTGAAACTTTGCAACACACTTGTTCACCATCATGACCCAACCTGTAGACAGGAGGAGGTAACTCTATCAAGCATTTTGACAGAATTATGCCCCTTTTTTGACTTAGAATTTACGTTAAAGTTTTTGTAATAGTTCAAATATTTTCAAAGTCCATTGACATATGGCTTTGAAACTTTGCACACTTGTTCAACATCATGACCCCAATCTGTAAACAGTAGGAGGTAACTCTATCAAGCATTTTGACAGAATTATGCCCCTTTTTCGACTTAGAATTTATGTTAAAGTTTTTGTAATAGTTCAAATATTTTCAAAGTCCATTGACATATGGCTTTGAAACTTTGCACACTTGTTCACCATCATGACCCCAACCTGTAAACAGGAGGAGGTAACTGTATCAAGCATTTTTTTTACTATCAAGCACTAAGAATAGTCGAGCGTTGCTGTCCTACCGACAGCTCTTGTGTTAAAGTTTTTGTAATAGTTCAAATATTTTCAAAGTCCATTGACATATGGCTTTGAAACTTTGCACACTTGTTCACCATCATGACCCCAACCTGTAGACAGGAGGAGGTAACTCTATCAAGCATTTTGACAGAATTATGCCCCTTTTTCGACTTATAATTTATGTTAAAGTTTTTGTAATTTTTCAAATATTTTCAAAGTCCATTGACATATCGCTTTGAAACTTTGCACACTTGTTCACCATCATTACCCCAACCTGTAAACAGGAGGAGGTAACTGTATCAAGCATTTTTTTTTACTATCAAGCACTAAAAAATAGTCGAGCGTTGCTGTCCTACCGACAGCTCTTGATGTGCTCCCACTAATGGGGGGGATTTAGATTTAACCCTTGTCCGTCCGTCCGTCCTTCCATCTGTTTCCAGTTTTTGTGTCGCACATAGCTCAAAAAGTAATTGACCTAGAGTCATGAAACCTTACAGAAATGTTGATCAGCATGTGAAGATGTGCACCTGGGTATTTTCATGTGGATATATTTAGTATTTTAGAGTTATTGCCATTGACTTAAAAAACACCAATTTTCATTTTGTGTCACATGTAACTCAAAAAATGTTTGACCTAGAGTCATGAAACCTTACAGGAATGTTGATCAGCGTTTGTAGTTGTGCACCTGGGTATTTTTGTGTGGATATATTTAGTATTTTTAAAGTTATTGCCCTTGAATTAGTAAAAATTTTCATGAAGTTTACATGAATTTTGGTTCTTATTGCATGTAGTGGTCTCTTGAACAGGTTTGACTGTAACATTGAGGTGATTTTATTTCATTGATAAAGAATTTTGTGGTTAATGTGGACTTGCAGTCAGATAACAAAACTATTTATTTTTGTCTGATTTTAAAAGTGCTTTTGTACAGAAAATTAAACCTATCCCCTCTTTGGATTGAATAACTTTTTTTTCACCTTCAAAAATCCACAAAGTATTGATTGTAAAGATTGCTCAACAATTTATGTCATTGTCATTTTGATTTTATTCAAAATATTTTGATTTGGATATCACTTAAAACAGGCTGCATTATAATAATAATAATTTTGATAGCACAAAAGTTGAAATTTCAGTTTTCTTTCAGAATATGCTCATAAAATTAATAAATAATGATACAAGAAATTGATATGGCGAATAAGAATCCAAGACTAGTTAATTGCTAAATTGGTGAAGGAAAACATCTTCCAGGAATCATCATAATTATTGCAGTACAGAAATATTAATAGAAACCATTATTTACTTTAACTTTTTGTTGAAAAAGCAAATTTTGAAAGCATTATTTTTTCTATTAGTCCATATATATATATCATATATTAAGTCATTAGTAGATGTCAATGAAATCGATGAATAAGATATTATTTCATACCAAAGGGCTTTTTCTTTAAAGATTTTCATTTAGTTTAATAGAAAATTTGCTTTGGCATTAGGGATGTAAGTTTTGTACCATAGTTTGGAGACCTTTCTATTGAAAAACGTGCACAATAAAATGCACAGTGTGTTAACTTCAGTGCAGATAGACTGTTGATTTGCTACATTTTCTCTGGCAATTACTGATTGTGACAACTGGGAAAGGAAATACAAAATGTATGATTCATATTCAGATGCTCATACATTAGTTAACATTTTTTTCCGAGGTTTCCTAATGTGATGACTGTTAGGGAAAATGTTTTTATTTTTGCCGAGAAGGAATAATTATGAAAACTGACTTAGCTATCTGATTAATATACTCAATGGTACAATTATCAGATAGCCTTGTCTTTTGATGTTCTTTCTATTGCAATTACATCACTTCTTTTCATACCTCTATATAGAATTTTCCATTTACGCAAAATGTCAATAACTTTACAATTGAAGGCTTAAAATAAGACATAGTTTAATTGATACATAAGACATAATACTGTACCTGTGCTGTTCTTTTTCTTAAAATAAGAAAAAATTATAAATGTTTTTACAGTACTTTTCTGAAATTTAAAGAAAACTTTATCTAATTGGGCATATAAATACATCAATGTCTTTAAGTACTCTTGGAGATGTCATAACATCTAATTTTACACCAGATATATATATAAAGATAATGTTTTGTACAAATGTATATGTTCCATTAACAAAAAATGAATGTGCAAATAAGTGGCCATATATTTCAATAAATCTGAACTGTATGTCAGCTAACCAAATGTTAAAAAAAAAATCTGGTATGACACTTTATACAAATTCATCAATACAATCCAGGAGACCATCTTTAAAATTATCAGCATGGGGCCTTATTTTGAACATGATTTAAGGGAAAGTGTTGCACACTGCAGTGTTTCATGGGAGCATTGATAAATAAATTATGTCAGGCTTGACCCAGTGATTAAGGGTGGCCAGTAAAGAACCTATCTGATGAGCATCGAGGCTTTATTCAGTAAAAAGGGGTAATTCTATACTAAGCTAGTTCTAAAGAGATAAATAATGCTTCCAAAAATGAACTTTTTGCAACGAAAAGTCACACAAATAACAGTTTCGTTTAAATATTTTTGAACTCAGCTATACATGTTAAACAGTTTTATTTGTCATATCAAATCCTGATATTGTCATTTATCAGTTTAAAAAAAAAAATTCTGATAGAAGACTAAATTCCCTTCCTGTTCGATGGTTTATATTTTATCATGATATAGGAAATACCTTTGATTAAACGCAGTTTAATACATGTAACCTGTTAATACAGTTAAAGATCTTTTATAGATAATAGTGCATACTCATCAATTTATGTGTATCGATTTGAACAGACAACAAGATAAATCAATACATATATGTATATTATGCATTTTTTTCCCCTTTAATGTCTCCCAGGTTCGCCTTTACGTCATACTTTTTTTTTTTTTCACAAAATTTTATCTTACATCATTTCAAAGCGAATACAATGGCAAGGTGTTTTAAAATTGGGTATTATTAGAAAATACTAACAGTAAAACCTGTGTATTTTTTTATAGTTCCCAGTCATTGCTGGGAAATTTTGGTGTTTTGGTACGTTACGAAGCGGCGGACAGAGTTCGTACTGACTGCTAAGGAACGAGCCCATGTACGAGGGGTTTTGAGATGTACATAAGGTATTGCGACAACCTTGAACCGTTTAATTAAGTTTTTTACAAGAAATCACAAACAGTTTTAAATTAATGACTTGCACTCTGTTTTAATTCTGAAAAATTACTATTTCTCTACATATTGAGGGGTTTAAACTCAAACTTCAGAAAACTTATATGAAAGGGCTTACAACAGTCTTGCGGTCAACCCTCAATCATGGCCATTTCAACTAAAAGTACATAATGTGCAATACTATAAAATTGTTTTAGTGAGTCATATTTAAATATTTATTAATGAAATGTCTGGGTCATATCAAATTTTCATAGCATTACAAATTCATTTTAGATATTTTATGTAAGGTCTGCGGTATTACGTTGTAACCATTGCTTCTTCAAATTATTTCACTGTATATCAGTCTGCTTTTCTATTATAACTAAAATAAGTATTGAAAGCATATTTCAGGATGGTCTGGACTGGAAATAAACAATGATTATGTTGACTAATTAACAATTTTAAATTGATATCATTTATTGATCTTGAAAATCCCTGTTGTAATTGAAATTCCTTCCACCTTTATGTAACCTTTAGTTAAACTTTTTACAATAATGACATGCCTGTGTTACCATTGTTGTCACCACTATTGGTGTTTTGATGTTAAAATTTATTTCTCAAAACTCCTCTCTTTCTACAAATCAATCAAGGTTACCAGAGTATAGAAGTATAATGTAGAATAATTCCACAAAGTTTTATTTTATGTTTAGTAAGTCAGAGAATGTGACCACATGTGACCAGTGTTGCATAGAAAATATAAGTCTATAATTTTCAAAAAAAAAGAAAAAAATTGGTGATGATGGATTTCTCTTTTTGTAACTTAAAACTCAACATCATGAATACAGACACCTCTGTGGCTGAGTGGTTAAGATGGCCGACTTCATATCACTTGCCGTTCACCACTTTGGGTTTGAATCCAGTCCCCTTCTTATGAGGGAAGTATATATAAAGCTGGCTAGGTTGTTGGTTCTATTCAAATGCTGTTTCATGTCTGAAATAATCACTGCGGTATACCGTATCTCGGATATTGCTCGATATTATGAGGACTTTCATCCCATTTCGCGACTTTGAACGAGGAAAGAAGGTAAGTTCAGTGACGATATTTAGTCATTTTGAATTGGTTTGATATAAATTTTATAGAAAAACAAATACTTTGATAATTTCTCTAGTTACTGAAAACCCCAAAAATGTGAGTTAATAGCTTTGAAATGTAATTAGGAGGTAAAATTTGTTCTCCTTGCTCACGTGATTAACGAGCTCGGAATCAGTCATTTTTGGTGTTTTTGTGCATATACTTCCTTAAAAGAAAACTTGAATCGAAGTGAAATGTGATAATGATGATAATGTTTATGTTGTAAATGTTCAATCAACAATATGACCTGCAAATGACAGTGCATTTGAGAATAAATACACATGTCAGTGTACCGTAGGTATTGCTTTGGAGTTGCCCGCCGGTGTCAGCGAGTAATGCTTTTTAGTGTAACGAGTATTGTTATCAATATAGAGTAAATGCAAGTAGTAAACAAATAGTATTTACTAACACTTAATCTTAGATATTTCTTATTGTGTATACATTATTTACACTATAATGTGCAGAATATGCAGAAGTTCGGAGGTTCTTTACTTGGAAACATCTGCGAAATAATCCAGATTTTTATTCCTGCTCATGAAAAATCTTAGTCGAACGAACTCAGCAATTTTCTGTGTTTAAAAAGTTCTCGTTGCTATCGAAGGATCAACCTTTCCAGAATTTGTTAATAATTATTGCATATCTTACTTTAACCCTTTCCCCCATGAGCATATTGTGAAAAATGGCCATTTTCACTGAAAAGCCTCCTGTTACAAGTTCAAAAACTGCTATGAAACTATGAAAAAATCTTCAATACTAATCAAAAACTTGGCACAAATGTTGACTGGACCATTGCCTTTGTAACGACATGCTCAGTCTTAAATTTCCTGTTACCATTGGCAACGAGGGGACATCTCAAAATTGCCAAAAAATCACTTTTTTGCCTCGATTTTTTCCATCAAAATTTATTTCAAAGTGCTGCCACTTCTCAAGGGATTGAGATAGAGTCAAAGGCTTTTCAGCGTTGGTTAACGTTACCTTATGATCGACCTGGGGTCATTTTAAGCCTCTCACAAGTCCAAAATTTTCTTTGGCGATGAGGGGGACTCCGCCCCCTTCAAACCCCCAAACAGAAGGGGGCACATCCCCCTTCTGGCAACCCCCTGATGTAACATTTGCATGGGGGTCGGCGCCGAAAAAATGGTCACTTTTTTTAACAACATTTCTCAAACGAAAGACAGTGTTTTGGGCCTAAATAGGGCATTTTTTCACTGTTTGAGGCCTCAAAAAGGGGGGGGGGGGCAAAAAGCCGTCGAAACACGCTTATATAAGGGAAAAGGTTAAATAGTAAAAAAATGCATCCAAAGTGCGTTAATGCTGCCTCAAGATTGTAGACAGTATTGAGCAAGTGTGCCAATATCTAATATCAACCGACTTCCTACTATGCCAAAAATCCATATAAAGGTAACTTTCGGTCATTTTGCACCTGCACTCTAGCAATGGCAGACCGTCTGCACGTGAAATTTGTTACGTCATTAGCAATGAGTTACCATATGACTGCCATGCGGGTACAGCTAAAAAAAAACGAATAATGCATTTTGATAAGATTATGATAAAGGGCAGCAGATGCAATAAAAAGGTTATATTTTTTGCCCCCTTCTCTGTTTGGGAATTTGAAGTGGGGCAGAAGCCCCTCTAATCGCCGAGAAGATTTGGGACTTGTGGGGGAGGGGGGGGGGCTAAAATGGCCTCAGGTCGATTTAAAGGTACCGTGTAATCAACGCCCAAAACCTTAGACTTTATCTCAATCATTTGAGAAGTTGCTGCACCTTAAAATCAGTTTTGATGGGAAAAAACAATGCAAAATAGAAATTTTTGGCAATTTTAGAGGTCCCCCTGTTGCCATGGTAACTGGAAATTTAAAATTGAGCATGCTATTCCACAGGCTATAGTCCAGCCAACATTTGTGCCCAGTTTGATCAGTATTGAAGCATTTTTAGCTCACCTGTCACAAAGTGACAGGGTTTTGTGACAGGGTGAGCTTTTGTGATCGATTTTCGTCCGTCGTCCGTCCGTCCGTAAACTTTTACTTTAAATGACATCTCCTCATAAACCACTAAGCCAATTTCATCCAAACTTCACAGGAATGTTCCTTTGGTGGTCACCTTTAAAAATTGTTCAAAGAATTTAATTCCATGCAGAACTCTGGTTGCCATGGCAACCGAAAGAAAAAACTTTAAATATCTTCTTTTAAAGAACTCAAAGAGCTAGAGCTAAGATATTTGGCATGAAGCATCTTCTAGTGAGTGTCTACCAAGTTTGTTCAAATAAAAGCCCTGGGGTCAAAATTGGCCCCGCCCCAGGGGGTCATTGATTTTCCCTATATGCATATATAGGTAAAACTTAAAAAATCTTCTATTAAAGAACTCAAAGAGCTAGAGCTAAGATATTTAGCATGAAACATGTTCTAATGGGTGTCTACCAAGTTTGTTCAAATAAATGCCCTGGGGTCAAAATTGGCCCCGCCCCGGGGGTCATTGATTTTTCTTATATGTGTATAGCAAAAACTTCAATAATCTTCTATGAAAAAACCCAAATAGCTAGAGTTTAGATATTAAGCATGAAACATCTTCTAGTGAGTGTCTACAAAGTTTGTTCAAATAAAAGCCCTGGGGTCAAAATTGGCCCCGACCCGGGGTCATTGATTTTCCTTATATGTGTATAGCAAAAACTTAAAAATCTTCTTTGAAAAAACCCAAATAGCTAGAGTTTAGATATTAAGCATGAAACATCTTCTAGTAACCCTTGCAGAAATTACTGGTAATTTACCAGGATTTTACTAGGATTTTAATGGGAAATCCCAGGAATATTTACAGGGATAATTCCTAGGAAATGCAAGGAAATCTGAGGAATTTCCAGTTACTGGCTGGCGGTAATTGGAACGACTGAAAACTACTGGTAAATAACTAGAAAAAAAAAAAGTGAAACCAGGAATGTCTTAGATCGACTTGTCTGGAAAATCTTAATTACTGAGAATGACCTGCCCACGGTATTTGGAACATTTTTCTAGTCACCTCCAGGCATTTCAAGGCATTTCAAAAGACCTATGAATAATACCAGTAACTCCTGGTATTTTTATAATCTTAGGAATGACTGAGAATGACCTGCCCACGGTATTTGAACATTTTTTCTAGTAATTCCTTGGCATTTCAAAAGAATTGGATATCCAGAAGTTTTGGTCTTTCCATGATCTTAGGAATGGCTGGAATAGCCTAGGATTGCACTGTACTGGAAATTCCCAGCAACTGGGTATGACTTGACCACAGCTGAAATACTGTTACTAGGGCCACCAAAGGATCATTACGAATTAAAATCAAATAATCGGTTTTTGTAGAAGATATCATTACAAGAAATTGCTGACAATACAAGATGCCATTGGACACAGGGCAATCACATTACTTCACATAAGCACATTGTACTGATGTGAACTAAAATGTGCACTTTTAAATCCAGTTAAATGACAAGCAGTTCAACATCAGTCATGAGCAAACTATTAATTTAATAAAAAGCATGATTGCATAATTATGAAACAAAGTATTTTTCCTTACAGTTTAATTGTTTTTGTATTGTTTTAGACACACTTTCTTTAGATATATCATTGTAGTTACTGGAATGCAATGAGCTTTGGCAATAACACTTAACTTAAGATTCCTTTTTTAAAACAGTGTAACATGTGACACCTCTTTGAATTTAGCACTGAAAGTTAAAACAATATAATACTTGACTAGGTCACTGCTAGATTTTAATTTGCTTTCATCATTTTCTTGACTGAAATGAGGGACATCACTTAAACAGTCTAAAGAAACATCACTTAAACAGTAAAAAACATAACGCAAGAAACCTCCAGTATTACATGCAACTCCTACATCTTCTGAAATGAGTAAATCCTTGCTGTAAGATCCAATTTTTTGCCGGTTTAATAATTTTTCTTGTCATCAAATCTTTTGTGTTGAGAATCTCAGTAATCCACTGAATTGATGATCTCTGGTAATCAAATGAAAAATGTTGATCTTTGGTAATCCAACGACTTTTTTGCATTTTCACAGATATATACAATAGATACTAGAAAAGCTCTTAAAAATAGATAATAGTCAGATTCAGACCCAAAATCTTTTGCAGGCTTCGTTGATAATTGGGTGTTCTCAATAGTCTCCAATTTTCGCACTCTCGTTAAACTTGGACGATATCCATGCATTATTGTTTACATACCCGACATAGATTTTCATCAGAGAAAATATTTGTATAGAAGTGTGTATAGTACCTTTTACAATAAATAAATATTGCTTCTTATTTAAGCAAAAAAAATGTTTCATCTTCCTCCAGGAATTCAATTTGGCTGTGTTTTTTGGCTTTTTTTATCCAGGATGCATCAAATCTCTGAAAATCCCGCAACATATGATAACTTATAAGAACATAATTTTGCCAATACTGAATTTAACTGTGTGACATCACAGTTTCTTCTCCATGTATATTTAGCTCCATGGCATTTTGTACAACTTGCCCTCTTTTTCAATTAACTGAAGAATTTATGACAGTTTCTATATCAAAACATCTAAACATCAGCTTAGTTTTTGACCTGTTTTATAGATTTAAGCTCTCACTCTCCTCAGCTTTGAACATTATCCACAAGTTTAGTTGAACTCCTCCCTTTGTGGCCTTGTGGTACCATTTTCATATCTGAAATCAAAAAAATACATTTCTCTACATATGGAAATATACCAAGATATTTGAATACGAAATAAATACTAAATCACTTGGCAGGAACGTGAAGTGGATGCGCACTTGGTTCAAGCAAGTAAAATCATTGCAAAGGAAGTGTTTATGACACACTCTGTTCTGGGTCTCAGATTTGTAGCTTTTGGTTATACAAAGCTATTTGAAGTTAAAACTGGTCATGTACATATTTTGAAATTTGATAAGTGAAAATCCAGGGCGGTTTTTATTGCTCATTTATTCACATATATGTAAGTTTTTTGAAGCTCACCCAAAAAAGGCAAACTAATGAATAATTATTTATTTATCATTGTTATTTCCTGTAATTTAGTGATGTTGATCATTATTTCTGTAAAGTTGGTTGAATTCTAACTCAAGCACTCAAAGAACAAATAACACAACATAATGAAAAGGTTTTTACGAAGTCAAGGGAAATACCTCTGCATTTACGGGATAAATTCACAAGCGGAACCCAAGGTGCACAACTACATATGCTGACCGACCTTCCCGTAAGGTTTTAATGACTCTAAGTCAAATGCTTTTTGAGTTACATGCGACAAGTTTGAAAAAATTGCAAAAAATTTCTAAGTCAAGGGCAATAACTCTGAAAAAATTAAATAAATCCACACCAAAAATATCCAGTGCACAACTAAACATGCTGATCAACATTCCTGCAAAGTTTCATGACTCTATGTCAAATCCATTTTGAGTTACATGCGACACAAGTTGAAATTGCAAAATTTTACTAAGTCAAGGGTAATAACTCTAAAAATACTGGATAAATCCACACGAAAATACCCAGGTGCACAACTGCACATCATGCAGGGTGTTCACTAGCCATAAAATCCTGTGGGTCACTTTGACTAAGTTTTATCGACTACTAGGTCAAATCCCCATGATTTTAACAAAATTTGACCCTCCAGTTAAAATCCTGAGGGTCAAATCAGGCCTTTTGGAAATTTGAAGGGTCAAAGAGTCATTTCAAGGGTCAACGGACATCCTACATGCTGATCAACATTCCTGTAAAGTTTCATGACTCTAGGTCAAAACACTTTTTGAGTTACATCCGACACAAAAGAGAACGGCATACAAGGGTAAATCTAAATGCCTGCCCTAAACTTGGGGCCCCAAAAATATCTTGTTTCAAGGGTGGTCAACCACTTCAACGTCCTGCCCCCTTACTAATACAATAACAGATTACAGTCATCAAATTTAGCACTGGCCCGGTGGCCCATGACCAGTGTAAATTTTTGGAGAATTTAATTAAATATATAGTAGAATAAATTCAAAACTGGAATTTTTGGGGGAGTATATTCAAAAATGTTAAATTCAATGACTGAGAATAAGGCAATGTATTCAGGCTGGAACATACGATACGATATAGTACATCCCAGGACAAATGTTCGTTTACGCAATATCCAGTAAGGTTTAAGTATCTTAACTGTAACTAGGAATAAGCTGGAAATACAATAAATTATTTCTATTGTTACAGTCGCCAAATTGTTACAAAATAATGCTTTTAGAAGTGAAGAAAGGTCATTAAAATAATATCTAGACTCTTCATCTGTAGACTGTTCATTTTTTTCTAGGGGTCATAAACACGCCGGCTCTGTTTGGGAAAAAATCAGTGCATTTATGATAATACGGGGAAGTCAAAGACCGGGCCCGCGAAGCGGGTCCGGGCTTTGGCTTGCCCGGCTATAGACTACACGTGTATATTTAAAAGAAAATCACATAAAAAACAATTAAAAAATATATAAAATTCTATACCTATCAAAGAAATTTTCAGTGTCAGTTCTAGTCGGGCGCCGCCATTTACAATGTAACTCAATGATAAATGGCGGGGTATTCCGATAACGGAACAAATCTCCACTTTTCGGATAAATGATAATCGCCGAGTGTTCCGAATGAAACCGGAAGCGGTTACATGTAATACCGAATGACACCTTTAAAACGGAAAGAATGAAAGGAATGTTTAACGACTTCCCCGTCCATAGGCTTTGCCTAATTTCATATTACTCACAGTGAATATCACCGATTGCAGCTTTGAAGGTCTTCTCCTGATAATTTGCTTGAGCAATTTCACCTTCCTCGTTGTATGTCTTTATTGGGGAGACGATATCAGTTCACTGTTGATATGAGACGAAGTGTCTGCCATCTTTGAATATTGCGCGCACAATAAACCTGTGTTCTACGTAATAAACCTGTGTACTACGTCAGTAACATGTGCTTGATTCGCATACTTTCGTGTAATTCAGTTGTTTTTGCCGTCAATCACGGATTTATATTCCGTGCGTCAATACAATGACTGAATAGTTTCAATAATATCGTCAGGCTTTCTACTGCCTCTACCAAAAAAACTAGGGAAAAAGTAGGGCATTTTTTTACCAAAAAGTAGGGCAAAGTAGGGATTTCTGATGTTAAAAAGTAGGGATAAAGTAGGAATTTCTTACTGTTTTATTTAAGAATTAGCAAAACATACCATCACCAAGACCACATCAGGCTGTGTGTAACTTCAGTTCAGTCCATGCTTGAAAGACAAGCAACTCATAGCCAAAATGTTGCTTAATGTTTTGCCAAGGCACCATGAGCAGAGCTGCATCAGTACTAAGGGTGTAGTACTTAAGTACCAGTACCAGTACTTGCCAAGATTTGCAGTACCAGTACTTGCCAAGATTTGCAGTACCAGTACTTGATTTTAGCTTGGTACTGCAGTACCAGTACTTTTTGGGGGGAAGTAATTAAGTACCAGTAGACTACTAATACTTTTATATATTCATCAAAGTTTGAATAAATACACAGTGTCATTCTAAATAATTGCAAAACATTATTCAACAAAGAAATAAAATCATTTACTTTAAAGTTGACATTAAACATTTTTACAACTTTGAATGAACGAACATACTTTTTACAAACAATAATTACAACATATATTCATTGTCATATGTTATTGTTTAGTAACCAGTCAACTGTAATACAATGCAATAATCTTACATTTTAAACCCACCAGTCTTTTGTTGCCCTTTCACATTTTCAACACCTCTGTTCAATTTATACCAAAGTAAATAACAACTTTTTATGGTGCTAACAATATCACTTGAAATAGGATTATTTAGAATAGAAGTAATTAATTAGTGTTTATTTTTGCTTTTTTTTTTACTAGTAAATACAAAGTAATAAGATTGCAATAAGGATATTTATCAGTAAAGATTTATTGACTCTGTTTATCTCAATTTAATTTTACTTTAAGTCTTTTGGTGCTTTTTTTATGATAAATACTAAGTTAACATTTGAAGGAATATTGCAGCAAAATTATTCATAGATTTGATAACTTACTTTTTCACAAAAATAAAATAATACATGGAATTTACAGCTTTACTTTATGAGTAAAAATAATGACATTTTCATCAAAACCAAAAATTCTGCCTTGTAATGCAGTAGCAGTACCACCTTTTTTAAGACAGTAATGCAGTACCAGTACCTGTGTAGTAGCAAAATTTTGTAAAGAGTAATTCAGTATCAGTACCAGTACTTGCAAATCGCTGCAGTTTACATACTGAGGTACCAGTACCAGTAATGCAGCTCTGACCATGAGTCTTCAAGGATGGACATCACAAGGAGACACACACACAACACCTGAACTACTCATCAATTGCAACTGAAAATTGCAACTGAAATACCATTTTTAAATATCTTCTTTTTTTTTCATTTCATTTCAAAATGAAAAAGTAGGGATAATAGGGCTATTTCAGAAAAAAGTAGGGCAAAGTAGGGATCAAAAGAAAAAAGTAGGAAAAAGTAGGAAAAGTAGGGACCAGTAGAAAGCCTGTATCGTTGAATTTTATTTCACTTATTTATTATTTTAAGCCCAACAAGCGCTTGAATTTCACACAAAGCTACAGAAGTTTCCAAAACAATTGTGTTGCTACGTCATCAGTATACGTGTCCAATACGTCATGAAATTATGCTCGTCTTGGTTAGCGTAAATATACGGATATTGCTCGAGTATAATCGTAAAAGGTTCGCTGGTTAATAGTAAAAGACTAAGTTTATCATCGTTAATTTCCGTCAGCATAAATATAGACCTACTTTAAGATTGACGCGGGGATTCGGTTTTGACTCGTGAAAAATTTGGAAATGCACAAATTTTGACACGTGAAAAAAGAGTGCACAAGAGTCAATTTGCCACATGGGATTTTTTCAAACTATCCAATAATAATCACCTTAAATCCACCCCTAATTACATGTCTATATGTTCAAATCACACTCAATAAAAATGTCAACAGGGCAGTATATAGCCGTGTATAAAGTGGTTTATACACACAGCCTGTGCACTGAAGCATGACATCAGTGGATGCAATTTGACAGCGCTAAAATAGCTCTACACAAACTGATAAGAATTACATACTACAGATGTCAATTATTGATTTTTTTTAAGGTTTATAATACGTCTTTGATTTTACTTGGAGTACCTGTACATTTGTTATTTCTTTTTTAGATTATATATTCCTAATACATTTTGGTTATTATCTATTAATTAAATGGCCAATGATAAAAATTGTCATAAATGCAGGTTGACCACTAAGGTCAATTGATTATTTAATTTTAATTAAATAATAATAATAATAGTAATCCTAGAAAAATATTAATAAATAGATCTAGATCAGTATGTTGTTTTATTTAAAAAAAAGAAGAAAAAAAAATATTTTCAATTTTATTGCCTTTCTTCTTTATTTACTTGTTTACTTTCAACAAAGAGAATTCCTAGTCTTTAGGAATTTATGTAAGATTCAAGGAATTTAGCAAAGATGTTAAGGATTTTGTTCTACAAGATAAATTCTAAGTAATTCCTAAAGACTAGGAATTTTTTTGCAAAATCTTAAGTCTTAGAAATCTCAGAAAATAAATTACAATTCCTAGTACAACTTAGAAATTGATGAGTGTTTTGAAAATTATTAGAAATGCCTAGTTCTCAGTAACTGATACTTCCTAGGCCATACTAGAATAGCCAAGACTGGTTTTAACATTCTGGAATTTTCTAGGATAATAACTGTGAAATACTGGGACTTTTTGAATACCAGTATATATTTCTGCAAGGGAAGTGTCTACAAAATTTGTTCAAATATAAGCCCTGGGGTCAAAACTGGCCCTGCCCCTGGGGTGTCATTGTTTTTAACTATATTTGTATAGTAAAAACAAAAAAAAATCTTCTTTTAAAAACCCCAAAAGCTAGAGCTTAGATATTTAGCATGAAACATCTTCTAGTAGGGTCTACCAAGTTTGTTAAAATAAAAGCCCTTGGGTTAAAATTGGCCCTGCCGGAGGGGGGGGGGGTGGGGGCAGGTTATTGTTTTTCATTATGTGTGTGTAGTAAAAACTAAACATCATGAAACATCTTCTAATGGGTGTCTTCCAAGTTTGTTCAAATAAAAGCCCTGGGGTTTAAACTGGCCACGCTCCGGGGGCCTCTATACAGGTGAGGGACCTCAGGGCCGTCATGGCCCTCTTGTTTATAGGTTCATAGCAGTTTTAACTTGTAACAAGAGGCTTAATAAAATGAAAACAGCCATTTTTCGCAATATGCTCATGCAGTAAAAGGTTAGGATGATACGGGCATGCTTGGACGGCATAAGCCCTCTGGCCAATATTTAACTAAGTGTGTCGATATGTTTCTTAAGGCAAACTTGCCCTGTAAAAACCTATTATTAATGTCATCTAAATATGTTTTTATACCCCTGCATAACAAAGTTGTAAGGGGGGTATACTGGAATCAGCTTGTCCGTCCAGCCGTCCGGCTGTCCGTCGGTTTTTTCTGGTCCGCCCAATAACTTAAGATTCCTTTGACCCACAGTCTTCATATTTGGCATGGAGGTTAGTCATGATTAGTAGATGACCCCTATTGATTTTGAGGTCAAAGGTCAAGGTCACAGGGGCCTTGACTTCAAAAAGCTTGTCCGCCCAATAACTTAAGATTCCTTTGACCTAGAGTCTTCATATTTAGCATGGAGGTTAGTCATGATTAGTAGTGACCCTATTGATTTTGAGGTCACTGGATCAAAGGTCAAGGTCACAGGGACTTTGACTTAAAAAATTTGTCTGCCCAATAACTTAAGATTCCTTTGACCCACAGTCTTCATATTTGGCATGGAGGTTTCAGGATTAATAGGTGACCCCTATTGATTTTTAGGACACTGGGTCAAAGGTCAAGGTCACAGGGGCCTTGACTAAATAAGTTTGTCCACCCATTAACTTAAGATTCCTTTGACCCACAGTCTTCGTATTTGGCATGGATGTTGATCATGACCATAAGGTGACCCCTATTGATTTTGAGGTCACTGGGTCAAGGTCAAGGTCACAGGGACCTTGACAAAAAAAGCTTTTCCCCTCAATTGCTTAAAAATGCCTGTCCGCAGTGTATTGATTTTGACATTTTCACATTTGAAGCATGTAAAATACATAACTTAGCAATGCACTGGCTTAGTAACCTCAGATTTGGCAGGGAGGTTAATTGTCCTTGAGCTCTAATTGGCCACTGTTGATTCTGGATTCTGACAAAGTGGTATGCGGGGGTATTCACGCCATGATAGTGGCAGTTCTAGTTTTTATTCTTCTTCTTTTCAGAGATAGGTCTCCTTGATCACAGTTTCTTGAGACATGTATTTAAAGATTTTTATCGTCAATTTTGATGGTTCTACCCTGCTCCCGACCCTGCTTCCGACCCTGCACACACTTTATTTCATCCATAGTGTGATTTTCAATCAAATGGGAAATTAAATCTCTGTATTTGCCCGTAGGAAAAGAACAGTAATAACACTGAAAATGCATTGTTAAATCTGAAATATTTGAAAAAATATCATATAAACAGTACATTATCAGCAAAATGAAATGGATTTGATAAACAAACGTGAAAATTAGACAAAAATATTGATTTTCCATACAAATGTGCTCATTCTGTTGGGCTATTTTGCAATAGGCTGTACACTTAAAATCAATACTCGGTACACTTTCTTGTTTCTTTTTTGGCCTGTATCTTTTTGTACTTTCACATTTTTTGCCTGAAATTTGGACAAAGCATACTTGTGAAAAAAAAAAAAATTGCTCGATTC
The DNA here is from genome assembly GCF_026571515.1 of Ruditapes philippinarum. Taxonomy (NCBI): domain Eukaryota; kingdom Metazoa; phylum Mollusca; class Bivalvia; order Venerida; family Veneridae; genus Ruditapes; species Ruditapes philippinarum. The sequence continues at coordinate 54,579 of NW_026866375.1, forward strand.
AATTTTCTTTTTATATTGGTAAATAATAATTTCTAACAATTCTACAGTATCGCGATCACTATTTTCTAGTGAGCAGTGGATCGTTTAGGGGTTAAGTTTAATCAATTTTACAAATACCTGTAAATTACTTTTACGTCTTTTAGAGCTACAAAAATACCTCTAGATATATAAAACCCGTTGAGATAAATGCAATAGCCATTAGTTTGGAAAATATCGTCGCTGAACTTACCTTCGTTCCCCGTTCAAAGTCGTGAAATGGGATGAAAGTCCTCATAATATCGAGCAATATCCGGGGTACGGTATACCGCAGTGATAATAGATGAATAGACATCTGACACTGACTTCACAAGTAAAGCTAGAAAGATACTATATGATATTTTATACATGTGGTGTTGGTATAACTTTAAACAAAACAAAAAAAACAAAATAATAAGATAGTGTGAAAATGAAGTTGACAAGTTTCCTTTATACATTTTATATTTGTATTCATATGATTGTTGATTTTGCATAATGTCAAATTATATACAATTTTTCAGATTATCCTGCCAGTTAGAGTAATGAAGTTAATGGAAGTGAAGATATTGTTTGTGACTAACGCTGCAGGAGGAATTAACCAGGATTTTGAGGTTGGAGATATAATGATAATAAAGGACCATTTCAATATGCCAGGCTTCGCAGCTGTAAACCCTCTAGTTGGACCTAATGATGATAGGTAATGAAGCCATGAAGTTAGGGAACATTAGTTCTAAATACCTGAAATTCATTAATTAAAGTGACATTAAAATCCGTGGTGTGGCACATCTTTTTTCCTTGGTAATTTAGTTGACCTGCTATTTATTTTTTTTTTTCCACATGCATTATAGGCAGTAACATTTCGTTTTTGTCACTTGAAACTTTTAAATGAAAGATTAACAATATATTTGAAGTCAAGGTGAACTAGTCTGTGATACTTTGAATCCCTAGCATGGGAGAATGTGAACTATATGTAAATCCCAATAAAAAATCAAATACTTAGCCAACAATTTGTCACTTTTACCCTTTCTTCTGTAACTAAGCAAAACAATATTTTTTATTGTAGATTTGGACCAAGATTCCCTCCAGCTTCACAGTGTTACAGTTTTCGTCTACGTAAGCTGGCCAAAACTGTAGCAGGCAGACTAGGAATGAATGACTTTTTACGAGATGGAGTCTATTGTTTCCTTGGCGGACCATCTTTTGAGACAGTCACTGAATGCAGGTTCCTAAAAGTTGCCGGTGTTGATGCTACAGGTATTAATCTAGTGTTTCACAGCATAGCAACTTATGATGGCCCATTAATACGAGGGTTGTCCCAAAATATTTTTGACAAAGTCTGTTACTCAATCAACTATAGAATAATCCAGCTAAGGAAGTCAATACACTATGCGTGTCTATGCGAAAAAAAAACCAAATACCTCCGGAGTTAAAAATACCAAGTTATCGAAATTTGATGAATGCTACCTTTACATACTTGGCGCAGACTGTCATAAACCTTATGATGTCAAGAAATTTTTTAATGTTTTTCAAAAGATATATATATATACCAGTATACCAGTATATATTATGAATGTGTCCTTGAAAATTTTGTTTTGTTTTATAAAACAAAGTCATTTTGTTCTATCATTATTATCAAACCACTTGTCCATCTCCACTGTGGGTTCAAATCCCGACAGTGATTTTTGATTCTTTCATGTGAGGAAGGTATCCAGCTTGCTTACAGAATGTTGGTGGTTCTACTCGGGTGCCCGTTCATGCCTGAAATAATGCCTGGAAGGGCACTTGTGGCCTTCTTCAATATTAAAGCAGGAACATCACCATATGACCTATAATGTGATATTGTGACGTAAAACCCAAACAAACAAATCTATCATTATTAAAATGTAGGAAATAAATTTTCTACACTTTAAAAGACTAGAATTTTAAAAGACGAGATTTATAAGTGAGACTTTTACTTGGATGTGACTTATGCCTACTTTTATAAATGGTAAGTATACAGTTTGTGTTATAGTGACCATTTTGAGTTGCTATTTACCAGTCTGCAGTCAGGAAACTAAATCTTTACATTAGCGATTATTCTTCAGGAATGAGCACAGTACCGGAAGTATTGGTTGCTAACCACTGTGGAATGGAAGTTTGTGGTATCACACTGATTACTAACAAATGTGTGATGGAGTATGACTCATCACAGGTGGCCAATCACGAGGAAGTCTTGGAAACTGGTCAAAAACGTGCCAAAGATATGCAGAAATTGATCGGTGCAATAGTTGCTGAGATCGGGGACTAGATTATCGTTAAACACGGACAGTCTACATTATGTAAAATTTAAGGATCTGTAATTTGAAGATCTGACTGTTACTAAGTTACTTATTTTGTTTGGAAATAATTTTTAACTATTGATAGATTTGTTAATGACTGTAAACACCTCATCAAAGAGATAATCAATCTTGTAAATTTCAGTAGCAGAAATGTGTTCAAAATTTGTTATAGAATATCTTTAATTATTTAAGGAACTCAACTGAAGGGTTTTTTTTACATGAAGTGACAGATTTTTTTTTTCTTTCAAGATTTGTGTTCCGATGGATGTAGGTCATTTGCTATCTCAGATTTCACAGAAAATCATATTTATTGTGCAAAATGAATTAAAATAAAGAAGAATTTAAATGCTTTTAACTCAAATTTCAGGAAGAACTCACAAAAAAAGTACTTTCAAGTTAATTCAGAGTATATTTTTTACATTTTCTATTCCACATTTTACATTTTAAATGCGCCATTTGATTTCTTTAGGATTTTCAGATTGAATATTTTTAGACTTTTGGACCTCAATGGAGCTCCTTTATTATTTACAAGTAACATGCACATGTCATTGTTAATATTTGACTACAACTACTTTGATATTGCAATATCATCAAAAGGAAGTAAAAAAATGTAATCAGCCTTAAAGGCATCTGATTTTCTAATTTAACTTGTATGCACATCCTAACCAATGATAGTATTTCATATAAAAGACTGGTTTTCTATAAACTTTTATACTTTTTTTGGAGCCAGTCTAGCCATGTTTATACATCAGAATGTAAATCAACATAGTAAAAGTTACTGCATGTATTATTCCTCAATTTAAACAGCATATCTTAACAACATTCCTATTCATTAGACTACAACAGATTTTTTATTTGAAGTAATGTTACATATATTAATTACTATTGCATCAGTCACATAATATTGCATGAAATTGTTTCCAGGTTTTATGTACAATTATTATGTATTGTATGGAATGAATCATTTTTGTGTCAGTTTGTCATGGTGTATTTTTATCCTGTAAGAAATAAGCTTTCCAGAGAAATTACTGTTTTACAATTTTCAAGGAAATTAATTTAATTATATAGAGAAGATACAATGGTTTTACATTATGCATTTTAGTCGTAAAGCTTACCCGGTAGATGTGTTGTTATTGTGTTCTATGTATGCATGTTTTCGTTTTGATTGATCTATTTATTAATAATTGTTACTTGTAGGAAAGTAAAGGATTTGATTTATGGATAAATGTCATTATTTATTAACATAAAATATGTTTGTAAAGTTGAATATCTTATTTTTGAAAAGAAAAAAGTTAAACTTAGTTCTAAATTTTTTTCAAGATTTCTTTTTTGCGGTTTTAATTGAAAAGTTTTTTGTTTTTTTTCTTTTCTTTATTACAGTTGAATAGAAGTATTTCATTGTAAAGAATGATATACTATAAATTCATATTTAAAATTACATTTTATCTGTATTTATTGTTCTTTAAAAACTGTTATACTAAAGATCCTAAAATGTTTCTACTTGTTTCTTAAACTTTAACAAAATTGGTATATCTTCCTTTCACTGTAAAGAAATGAAAGTTAATCACTCAATTTTAAATAATTACTTAATGTTGAATACTTCCTCACTCAATGTAAAACACTTATATACTCAACGCCAAATACCGTACTTCCACACCAAATACTGTACTTCCTTGCCCAATGATATTTACTTCTTCACTAAGTGTAAAATATTTCTCTCTCAATGTAAAATATTTCATCACTTTATGTGTAATACTTTCTCAACCATTTTTGAGGTACATGTGGTTAGCTCAGAAGGGCCAGCATTGGATATGTAACCATTGGGTCTCTGGTTCGATTCTCTTGCAAGGTTAAATCTCTCAGTGGGAATTGATCTAGGACATGTGTCAAATGAGCCGCGTTATGACAAAACCAACATAATGGGTTTGCGACCAGCAAGGATCCAGACCAGCCTTCACAGTTTTCCTCTCAGGAATTTTTCCCTTTTTGAATTCGCATAGTCATGTTTTCCCTTATTGTCCATTGGGTTTGGGTTATCCTGCAGTGCAAATCTCTCAGTGGAATTTGTCATGACAGTGTCAAATGATCATTTGTCTCTAACAGCTGATTCAGAAAATATTTCCCAGGGATTGGTATTGTTAGTCAGTTGTTTGAAGTTGGCCATTTCTGGTTAGTTATTCTGGAAATCCTGTTAGATGGACTATCCACTGAGATATGACAATGTCTGTAATCAACATACACACAAAGTCAAATAATTTTAATATCCTCACCCAATGTTAAGTAACTTCCTTACTCAGTGTTAAATAATTCTTTACTCAATGTTACTCAAAATGTTTAATCCTCCTTCACCCAATGTTAAATACTTCCTTACTCAATGTTAAATATTTCTTTACTTCTTCCTTACTCACTGTTGAATACTTCCTTACTCAATGTTAAGTCCTTCTTCACCCAATGTTAAATATTTCTTACTCAATGTTAAATACTTCTTTTATTCAATAGCAAGTCCTTATTCTCCATTATAAGTAACATACTTAAAACTCATTGTTAGGTACATTCTTACTCAATGTTTAATATCTACTTATCTCCACTATAATTTATTATATCTCCACACCTACCTGGTGGGATTTTTTTGCTATTACTCAGGGGGGAAATTGTTGGTGTGAATTATTACTTGCAATATGTCTGTATCTTACATTGTGAACAGTGATTTTATTTTGAGACACCTCTGTCAGATTTATAAATGTCATTTGAACATTTAAGAAGATTTTATTTTCTCTGGGGCCATATTAGAGACCAATCATTGCTTAAACTAGACGAGCAATTGAACAATGTCATCTTCCGAAGTAATGTAACATTTGTTCTGGTAGGCTATGTAAGGAACATTCACTTAAATAAAAAAGCAATTTTACGACCTTATTTACCTTTATAAATATATGTTAAATCTACTTTATCAATAAGCAATACACAATTGGTGAATTCTCAGGAGAAATACAGTTATTGTTAAATGAGCCACGTCATGATAAAACCAATGTAATGCGTTTGCGACCAGCATTGATCCAGACCAGCCTGCGCATCCTCAAGGTCTGATCAGGATCCATGCTGTTCGCTTACCAACTCTATTACAAGTAGAGACAGATAGCGAACAGCTCCTGATCAGTCTGCGTGGATGCCCAAGCTGGTCTGGATCCATGCTGGTCGCAAACGCACTTTGTTGGTTTTGTTGTGACACGTCTCAAATACAGTTATTGTTAAATTTTATATTACTTTTCTCTATCTCTATGTATTGTTAAATTTTGATCATATCTGTTCTGTTGGAAATAAAAATTTACATTTGTATGTTATATAATTAGATTTTAATTTCTAAACTTTTTTGTCTGTAAACAGAATGCTGGGTCTTTGTATAGGATGATATTCATAGCATTGATTGCTGAACTTTTACTTTTGAATGTTTGGGTGTTTTGGATATAATGGGATAAAAACCTAGTGTTATGTTAGGAATCGATTTTGTTTATGTGGTAATGTTAACTTAAGAAATAAAGGGCTTCAAACAAGATATTTTGTTTGAAAAATAGCTTAAGCTTCTAAAGTATGAAACAATTCAAAGTATCAGATTATTTTTGATGCTGAAGTGAACTAATGGAACATTAAGAATTTGACTGATAGAAAAAGTTTTTCTATTGGGATATCATTGCTTGTGTTTATAGCCAAGAAAGGTTTGCAGCCAATAATAGCTAAGGATAGAATGCCATTAAAGTGTCATTGTGACAACTTGAGCGTTGTACTTTGTATGTTTTCTGGAATGTGTTTTATGTAATAAAGATTTGTACTTTTAAGAGTGTGCTGTGTGTTTGTGTTTAGGACAAAAAGTGGTAAATTACATTGGTTTCATGAATGTGCATACTTTGTTTGTTGAAAGTTCGTGTGTTTATGTCTTTATTTTTTATTTTTGTTTGTTACTGAACTTATTCTTTATTTTAGTGGTACTGCATGCTAGTTTGGACTTTTATATTTTCACATATCTGTTTTATGATTGTGTATCAACAGTCTTTTCCTCCAGCTTGTGATTAGTTTGAATTCAATCAGAGCAGATTTTCCAGAGCTGATAAGTTATTTAAAATCTTGATATATAAACATAAAAAAGTATTTTTATTCCATTATTAAAGAATTACAGAGAAAAGACCCATACATGTAATTCCTTTGAAGATTTAGTTTCAAATACAATAGTCGAGTTATTTTATTGAAAACTTTTAAAAAGTATATGCATTTTAGATTTTTGAAAATTGGAGAAAAGACTAAAGATGTAAATTTATTTTAATCATTGTTTTAGTTTCATTTCTAAGAATTATTTAGTTATTTTGTGAAAAACTTAATTGACATCTTGCATGTGTTTCTGCCATGGTTGTTGAGAAGAATTGGTAAAAAAAAGAGAAGATATTTTATATATGGAGGCAGCTCATCAGCTTTAGATAACATTTTCATATCATTTGATGTTTTTTGTTTTCATTTCTTTGTTTTATTTTCAATGCTCACAGAAGTATTTTTTTCTGCTTAAACTAGCTGTACATTGGCTAAATGCTTTTATTTTATTACAAGAATCTCAATCACTCTTTATGAAGTTTAAAGGTCTTTGCTAGTCTCCAGATCTGCAAGTCTGTATTCATACTGCAGCACATGTTTTCTGGTGATGATTGGGTTGAAGACAGATTATCTGATGATATTTGTCCTTAAATTTCAATTTCTACACTGTTACAGATTGACTGATCTATGTAGTTTAATTTGGCACTTGCAAAATAAACACAGAAAAAAATGGTTAGTACTGGTACTTTATCCTGGAACATTCAATAGGTAATTGTCCTAAATTATGTGATATGAAAACGGGTGTTTAACCCAACCAACTACATGTAGGCCAAGAGAATTTTATTTAGTTTATACAATGTATCATCAGGTGTTTCAGCTTTTATCATGTGTACATTTCAACAGGAATTTTCAGATTTTACTCATTTATACTCTGGACACCTTATACTTTTGTTCTTTTTTTTAAAAGTCTAGTGTTATTGAGTGAAAGATCATTTATGTCATTGTTTTATTACCCCAGATGTTAAAAATTTTATGTTGGAAGTCTGTATTGCACTTTAACAAAAATAGTTTTAGTCATTTTAATTTATTTTTTTTATCAATATTTGTTATAGAATTTAGTTCATAGACAATTTTTCTTATGTAATGTGTCCTTTAGTCTTTATTTAGCTCAAGTTTTTAATGTCATTAGAAAATTCCTTAATTGAAAGAGTTAACCAAAATTATGGCGTTTATCCATTACCTGTCAAGATTTTCTGCAGAAAACACTTCCCAAGAAATATGCTAAAAAACTTTTGTTTTAATAATTTTTTAAAAGTGCTCAGTGCTCACATTTTAACCATTTTTCCCCTAGTGTTTTATGACTTACTGGTGGATATTCCTCTATAAAAGGTTAATTTGTAATGTGCTGAAAATTTGTTTTTGAAAATTGTTACTTCATATTGCATCATACAGGATTAAAATCTTAACATAACCACTACTTGTTGAAATGATGTCATTGAGCAATATATATATGTCAATAAATATTCTATTGTATTTAGCATGCTTTGTTGAAATACTGTTTTTTTATGTTCCCCCCCCCCCCCCCCCCCTTCAAAAAAAAAAAAAAAAAAATCAATATAAAAATGGGAAGGCATAAACAGTACAGTATCTATATATACGAAGAGTCCTTTTCGCACAATTAAATTAGAAGGGCTGGCAACAGTTCAATGCTTAAAAAAAAAGTGCCTGTTCATGTTTAAATAAATGCTAACAAATAATCAGCTGAAGTAAGAATGGTGCTTACCCGCAACATAGCTTAATTTCTACAAAATGACTAGTCTTAATAGTTGGACAGCAAGACCGACTTATTTTTTACATAGAGGATATTGAATGAGTGTAAATTCAATACTGAATTTTGAAAATACAATACTGAATTTATTGACCGAGTTGAATAAAATTAAATTATGGGAGCCTCTGGCGAGCATATTACTTTATTCGACGAGTTCAGTAAATTCAGTATTGAAATTACACAATTATAATATTCTATTTATCACAATCATATCCAACATAAAAAGTGTTTAAAGTGAAAAAGAATCATTTTTCAATAACACACCTATACTGTAACGCTAACATTTAGCACGTCAAACTATGCTTGTTTAATGCAAATGATGTCACTTCAAAATATATGCACAGCCGTGCAATACCGTTTTTACAGTCGAAATCAGCATGAGTATGTGATAAAAACTGATATTACATAGATGTCTGTCTATACCTTTATGAAGGGTGGCCATAGAATATAGCAAATGCCCTAGCCCACAATATGTTGGCCTGCAAAATGACCAGTACAGCTGAGCCAGAAAAACTGTCTGTACCTTTTCTTCAGGAGCTGAACATTGTGTTTCAGTTACTGTGTTAATGAATATTATTATCTCCCTCGGAGGGTAAATCTTGAAAGAATTCATCATCAGTCTTTGTTCTAACACCAGCAAATTATACATGTAAGGCTGTTCTACCTGTTCAGTAAATAAAATGTAACCTTTGTTTGGGTTAGAATTATATACAAATTAATTAATTGCAGTCTATACATAAAAGTACATTAATGCATTGGCATACTTCTGCGTTTCACATTAGGAAAACTTGTCACATTCAAAGGCTAGGTCAACAGTTTAAAATATAATGGCTATAATGTCAAAATATTTCATTGATGTTTGAGTCTAGTCATATTTTTGTCATACATCCACAGATACTTTTAAAATAATTGGACTCATTGAGAATATGAGAAGGTATTTGTTAATGTTTCTATATTCTAGTAACACTTTTTTTTATAGTAACCATGCATTTGATGCAAGTCAAGGTCATGGTTCCTCTACTTGGCCCTGACAGTCCCTAGTTACATGTTCAATGAGATGTTGTAGATAGTTTAACTGTTGAAGTTATACCCCAGACGAGCATTAAAAGTAACTGAAGGCAGATCCAAAATTAAGCAAGGTAAAGTGAATGTTCTTGGACACTGCACTTCCCCTCACTGGTCTCTTTTACTTTCCTGTAGTTAAAATCAAATTCCTGCAATTATTTACAATTTATTCTCCAGACAAGAGACTGACAGACAGAAAGTTAGTGACTCTAACATCTCCCTCTGGGAATTCATGTAAAATGAACAATGCTAACACCTTTGAGAATGATTTATTGGAAATCAGTGTATCACAGATGATGAAACTTGTAACAGTAATTAAAATATAACAACAGAATCATTAATAACAACATCAATAAAATAATAATAACAAAGTAACATATCATATGTTATAAGATATCATATCTGAAGATCTACCAATAAAATCTGAATATAATACATGTATAATTAAGAAACAACTCTAATAACATAATTGTTGACTGCTGTCAACATACATACTATAGTATTATTTGTCAGTTTTATAATAAATAATTGAATTACATCTTTACCATGCCTTTGACCCCTTGTAGCTGAAGGGTTGCCTTTAAGGGTAGAAGCATTGGAATTGCAGCTACCGGGTTCAAATTACCTGAGTCTATGTATCTCTTAGCTCCAGCAGGTGGGATGGTTTTGACACCTGGTGTTACTAAAAGTTTGTCACACCCGAGGCCAAAATCATCTTTCCTGTTTTGGTGCCATATCACCTGAATTGTTTTGGTCCGCCGTAAAACCACACAAACAACTTTGACCAAAAATAAACCCAAACTATCATTCTTTTACTTCAATCAACAAAACATTAAATTTTCATTGAAAAAGAGTCAGATGTTATAATGAATTTGTTAATCCTTTTAAAATGTTTAACAAACTATATTTAAAATACCATAAACAATGCAACAGTGCTTTCATTAATTCAATCACAAAATAACACAATTGCTATATGAAATAAATTTTCATTCAAATAAAAGTTCATTGTATCAGCTCAAAGTCTCAATAATTTTTAAATTTTATGTCAAAATGAAAAATTATGTAAGATGGAAGAATTCAATTAACATTCAATTTTATCAGATTTTCTCATGCATTCATTGTGATGCCATGATATGGAAGACCAATGGAATGTGACATTAGATAATGATCTTGTTTGCTTTTATTATAAAATCTGAATGATGGAAATTCTGTGGAATGTTACGTAACATCATATAAAACATTTAAAATTGACATCGTACAGAAAATGTATAATCAAATTTTAAATGAAGAAATGACTATCAGCATATAATTGTCAAAAATACAGGGTACAAAAATATTTTGAGTCGTTTCTATTATAAAAAAACATTGTCATGGGACTTTGGATTAGAAATTCCTGAAATTTGAAAAACAAACCAAATCAGGTTTATACTCGACTATTCCTGTGATATCATTTATGAGTTATAACCACTTTTCAAGCTGTTACCTAAAGGTGAGTGATAAATACAGGCTTTTGTTAGTAACTAATTATACTTGTACAACATGTGGAAATTTGTAACCTGACTGTAACAGGTATATATGGAAAAATGGCTTTTAATTCATTTCAATACAGCATTTATACATCCATGTAAAAATGTTAATAACCATAAAAGATGGCAATTAATCACCTTTTAGGTATATAAGGCATTGATCTTGGTATCAGAAAACCTGGCTTGCATACAATCTTATAATATTCTCCATATAGCAAATATACGTACCCTGTCTATATAAGCATATAAATACAAAATCCTTATAATATATGAGCTGTGTCACGACAAAACCAAAATATGGTTTTGCGACCAGCATGGATCCAGACCAGCCTGCACAGCCGCACAGTCTGATCAGGATCCATGCTGTTTGCTTACAAACCCTGTAGCAAGTAGAGAAACTGATAGCGAACAGCATGGATCCTGATCAGACTGCATGGATGCGCAGGCTGGTCTAGATCCAACACAGAAAGTAGGGAGATCGGGCCACTCAAGTGGAAGATTGATTGAAACTGGCATTATTTCAGGAATCAGAAAAGTACATATGCAAAGAGGGCATAAATAGCAATGAAAAGTTCATAACATGAAAATGACCACAAAAAAACAAGAGGGCCATGATGGCCCTGAGGTCGCTCACCTGTATATAGCCCCCCCCCCCCGGCCCAATTTTTACCCAAGGGCTTTTATTTGTTTATTTGAACAGACTTGGTAGACACCCATAAGAAGATGTTTCATGCAAAACATCTAAGTTCTAGCTCATTGGGTTTTTTAAAAGAAGATTTTTTAAGTTTTTACTATACACATAGAGTAAAAAACAATGACACCCCTCGGGCAGGGCCAGTTTTGACCCCTGGGCTTTTATTTGAACAAACTTTGTAGATATTTACTTAAAGATGTTTCATGCTTAATATCTAAACTCTAGTTATTTGGGTTTTTTCAAAGAAGATTTTTAAGTTTTTGCTATGTATATAAGGAAAATCAATGACCCCCGTGGCGGGGCCAGTTTTGACCCCAGGGCTTTTATTTGAACATACTTGGTAGACACCCATTAGAACATGTCTCATGCTGAATATCTTAGCTCTAGCTCTTTGAGTTCTTTAAAAGAAGATTTTATAAGTTTTTACTATATGCATATAAGGAAAATCAATGACCCCTGGGGAGGGGCCAATTTGGACCCCAGGGGTTTTATTTGAACAAACTTGGTAGACATTCACTAGAAGATGTTTCATGCCAAATATATAAGCTTTAGCTCTTACAGTTCTTTAAAAGAAGATTTTTTAAGTTTTTACTATATGCATATAGGGAAAATCAATGACCCCCTGGGGCGGGGCCAATTTTGACCCCAGGGCTTTTATTTGAACAAACTTGGTAGACATTTACTAGAAGATGTTTTATGCCAAATATCTAAGATCTAGCTCTTACGGTTCTTTAAAAGAAGATTTTTTAAGTTTAAACTATATGCATATAGGGAAAATCAATTACCCCCCAGGGCGGGGCCAATTTTGACCCCAGGGCTTTTATTTGAACAAACTTGGTTACTTGATTACAAAGTTAACCTTCACATATAATTTTGTCAAGGAACAAAACAGAATGAGTTACCTCTCTTAGTTTTTTTTATATCATACACAGGTTTCAAAGCCATTGCTGTGAAACTTCAAGAAATGCAGATAATTTGGTTACAAGACATATGGTTTCTTTATTCACTTTAATAAATTGTGAATTTACAATTTACCCTCTGTTTAAATAATGATAAGTTTGATAAAGGATTTCATTATCAAAATTCTAAAAATGAGCACAAAACAGCGTGAAATTTCCTTGCATAGATGCAAAAGGTTTTCTATCTCTACATTGATGATCCAGCCACCAGCTATCAACTGTTAAAAATCAACCAAGTAATAATAAATTGGTCTGAAATGATTGTTGCTCAAAAAAATAATTATGAGATGGGCATTTGAAATTTACTAGTGTGGGTTGACCAAAAGGTTTCCAATTTTTACTTATTTTCACTACCCTTTATGACTTATATTTCATTTAGCAATGTATAATTATTGTATAGATCTATAGAATCATACAAAGTAAATTCTTTATCTTTGTTAATTATACCTTCCATATATTCCCCCCCCTCCCACTATCTTTCAGTGATATATGAGAGCTAAATATAAACACAATACAGATCTATGAGGTAGACAATAAAGAACTAAACGAAAATTTTCAAGAATGAACAAACTTAAATTTTGATCAAATGCCCAAATACATGCACAACATGAATATCATGAAAATCGCTAGGATACAAATATTTCTGTATTCAGATTATTAAAATGTGGTATTACCTGTATATCAAATTTAAAACAAATATCTCTTGATGTACATTTTCTTTTTTTTTATCACACTTTTGTTACTTTCAAAAGATCTTGATTATAATATAGTAAAAGTTCAAACCTAGTTCTGTTTAAACATTATTTCAATGTTCAACTGGTCAATCATCTGATAAATAGTTTTGATCCAGCTAATGACTTCTTTGCAAATTAAATAAATCAAATAGGCCTTACAGCACAAATGAAATAAATTAACCAAAGCAAAGCCAAAACATGTCGTCCCACTACAAAAATGTTAAATTTTTGGTGAAAGTTTAAACTTTAGGATGCACCAATCATTCTTTTTTGAACAGTTTGAAGTGTTTTACACTTGTTCTCTAGGTTTTCAATAGCTTCATGTGAAAGTCCTCCACAGAATGACACATCTAAAACTTTCAATCTCTTACAGTTATCTTTCATGTAATCGACACTCTTATCAGTGAGCTTATCACATCCAAATACATTCAACATCTGAAGTCTCGGAAGGCGAGTTGTTATGGTTGCCATGGCACTGTCTGTCAAAGACCCACACTGTGACAAATTTAACTCCTCAATACTTGGGTTGTTTCGGACAATCTGTGCAACACCCTCGGGGGTCAAGTCCGGCAATATTCCTAGAGAGAGAACTCGGATCTCTGGGAATTTCACTGCTTGCATTAAACTTGTGTCAGTTAATTTCTTACAAGCTGTAAGATCCAAATATTTCAACCCAACAAGGTTGCTGATGGCAACAGGATTCTTTTGGGAATTCAACGAATTTTTACGTATTTCATCAACGCTTGATTCTTTCTTTTTATCAGTAGGTTTTTTGAAGATGACTGTTGATGGGAATTTTCTGGTACATCTACATTCTCCATCAGTCTCATCATGCTTATGCTGGTTTCCCTCTGTAAGAAGACCTAGCAACCCTAAATCTGTAACTTCTTTACACCAAGCCAGACGCAAGAATCTCAGGTATTTCAGACTAGAGGATATTGAGTGGACACTGTGGTCGGTAATCTTGAAGCAAGAGCCAAGGTCAAGGTGTGTCAACAGTGGTAAACATTCACACGCCTTTTCAACGAATGAATCTCCGACAAGTGAGCAACAGTTCAAGTTCAAATGTGTCAAAACCGTTGTTTCACCTTCCCGACAAATCCCCTTAATAAGCCCTACGGAGGTGATTTGGAAACATTCAGAAATATCTAACACTTCAAGCTGGTTTAGCTGACTCATACTTGTCACAGATTTGTCGGTTATCTGCTTACATTTGTTTACATAAAGATTTTGGAGCTGCTTTAACCTTGTAGAAACCGTCATAAGAGACGAGTTGGTAAGATCAGCACATTCACGAACATCAAGACTCTTCAACTGTGCCTGATGTTTACAAATGCTGGCGATGCCCTCATCACTTATATTTCTACAGCCAGTCAGAATGAGCTCCTGCAACTCTAGACCAGACACCGCTACAATCTCTTCTAAATGCTCATCTTCAATTTGTGTTTTGGACAAGTTCAATGACGTTAGACACTGTTGAGTGACGATAAAGTCTAGAAAGTTTTTAAACGTCAGCACAGAACTACTGGCAATACGACTTGACTTATTTGGATAGTAAACATCACTACTAAATGCCATTTGAGTACCTGCAAGTGCTAGCTTCTCAACATTTTCACACACAGTCATTATCCTGTTAAATGTTGCATCAGACATGTATCTAATGGAAGACAAATTTACATCTAAGACATTGATCAATGACGCCTTTAAAAGCTGCATATCTGTGTTTTTCTCCAACAACGATCCTGACATAAACAAAGAATTACAGCAACTCAGATCTAGTGTTACCAGATTCGTACATTTTGACAACAGTTCAACAAATGTCCTCTCTGTTATATTGCTTCCTCTAAGAGATAAACTTCTCAGGTTGGCTGACAGATGCTCACAGGATTTTAGAAGCACAGCCTTTGCATCAAGAGATGAATCAAAATTGTTTAAAACCAGATGAGGAAGCCTTCTGCGTGACAGGCTAGGTATTGCTCTTGTTGTCTGCTCGGAGGAAGAAGCATAGAAATGGATAATGATGTCACGCTGAAGAATAGGATCTAGTGAAGCCTCGTACCAACTGCGACAAACTAAGGCTGCATCTTTCCTGTCTGATACAGACAGAAAACGCATGATATGACTCACAACCTGCAAAATAGAAAAATAATAATCCTTTAACGCTATCATGACAGCCCCTCAGTATATACATGAAGCCTTAATAATTGTCGTCTGGCAACTTTATAAATGTTGATATTGTTTGGCAATTAAATCCAAAAAGACATTGAAAGTCAATATTCAAATTCAATGTGAAATTTCAACCCATTTCCTTAAGTAGTTTTGAACATACCAATTTGCATGCAAAATTTGTGACTAAAGTGTGACACAAAGGGCAGTCATAATTACGCAAGCAAGAATGCAAGAAAAGAATCACACACTGGCTGTAGTCACAGATGGGAATATCTAGAAACTCAACAGTCTTGTTACCACTGTAAACAGTTACCATCCAGCTAGATATTTCGGTCTGTACCGGTAATATGCTGGTAGCCGTTGTAAGATTCTTCTAATATGGACTCTATGATGAGACTATCTTTTTCAAATTAATTTACATGTATATAGTTGTTTAGGACACAAAATAATTTTTAACTGGTTAGTAACAATTTAGGAATACCGTCTTTTTGAAATGATTGGTATTAATGATTGGCGCTTCAAATGCCTAAAAATCAAGATTAATTGTACATTTCATTATCCCGTAATGGCATTACTTCATGAGCATTTTGTGAAAAATGGCTGTTTTCATTTAAAAGTCTCCTGTTACAAGTTCAAATTGCTATAAAACTATAAAAAACTGCTTCAATACTAACCAAACTTGGCACAAATGTTGACTGGACCATTGCCTTTGTAACAACATGCCCATGCTTAAATTTCCTGTTACCATGGCATCGAGGGGATATCTCAAAATTGCCAAAAATCACTATTTTGCGTTGATTTTTTCCATCAAAATTGATTTCAAAGTGCTGCAACTTCTCAATGGATTGAGATAGAGTCAAATGCTTTTCAGCATTGGTTACAGGTTACCTTATGATTGATCTGGGGTCATTTTTAGCCTCTCGCAAGTCCAAAATTTTCTTCTCAAACCCCCCAAACAGAAGGGGGCACATCCCCCTTCTAACAACCCCCTGATCAGGCTGATGTAGGCTATCTTTTGGTTGGGGGGGGGGGGCGCGCCGAAAAAGTGGTCACTTTTTTCAACAACATTTCTCAAACAAAAACAAGGCATTTTTCTCCATTTGAGACAACAAAAAGGGGATGGGGGTGGAAAAGGCGTTAAAAGGTGTGTAGGCCTATATCTGGTAATTGACCTTTTCGAAAACCTAGCTAAACACCGTTTTCCGGTATGTTACCGTTTTAGCTCTGGGGAATTACACCAAATGAAGTACATAACACAGTTACGTGATATTTCTATTTTTCTATCATTATTTAACCGTTTAAGGTGAAAAAAATTGATGTTTTTGAAAATTATCAATATTCCTTTCATATCTAATGCAAAGTATTAAAAAAAAAATATTTATAATGAAAATCAATAAAATTCAAACAGACGTAGTGGAATCTTCCATAATAAATAAGGTTATTTTTTGCATAAACATGTGTATTTACTTTATTTTTTGTATGGAATTATTCATACAATGATATTTAATTATTTTCTTATAAAGAAATAACTGTTTTATTTCAATTTAAATTGAAAAAAGGCCGAAAACAACGAGTTCGCTATTACACTCCATTAGGTGAATTCCCCAGAGCTATGTACAGAAAGTACCGGAAAACGGCGTTTACCTAGGTTTTCGAATTCGTGAATGGGTTATTTGTTGATCCCATTCTTAAACTTATCATATTTATAATCACCTGGAAGAGATCGCCTAAGTTTATCTGTTTATCACCCTATAGGTATGTTCATCACAGTATTACATGATGAGCATTCATTTTAGATCCTGGAGTCTTATCTATAGATCTAGCCAAGCGTTCAATGTTTTTTTAGGGGAAAAAGAGCTGACAAAGTGACATTAATTTACGTGTAGAATATAGCAGAAAATAAAATTATACCTCCACGGGAAGCCGTGCTGAAGCCATGACTTCCGTTTTCCTTTCACAACAAATTAGTTTTTCATTATCTCATGATCTTGTGATACAATAAATGAAAAAGTCAAGGCCATTTATTTATTTACATAACTTTGCAAACTGCTCGCCACAGATAGACTAAAGAAAATCATGTTCCGTCCATGTACCGACAAGTGGCGCATTAATTTGTCAAAGCTATCCAAGTTAAATTTGAATCTTGTCTGGTTACAGGGGGCACATCATGAAAATATAGATAGGCGACCTGAACAAGCAATCTGAGTACATGTATGTACGTGTGAGCAATTCATCCGGTCTTTATAATTGTTACGACTTGGCGGGTTAAAGTTACAGTCACGTGATCAAGTATCTTGGCACGTGCACTAGAGACTGTCCAGTAATAGTCTTATTGTTTTTTGCTGTTTACATTTAGATTAAATTAATAATTTCAGATAAAATGAATAGACCTGCCCATAATCATCTCCATATTACATCATGAACATTTTTATATGAATCGGAGTTAACTGTGACCAATTATAACTGTGGCTTAAAGAGGTTTAATGTCCGCGTGGCGATACCACGTGACCTTTCGGATACGGAACGCGTGCATTTTTGCCCGATTCATGTATTGCGTTTTTGTCGTTGTTGTTGTCGCGTGCGTGCGTGTGTGTTTATCAACATCGCTGTGGTTACCCAACTGATTTCGACGAGGTAAGGTGCAGGGTACCCGTGAATGCATGAATAAAAAATTTAAGCTACTCACGGTTTCGTTTTTGGGACATTCGAGAACAGTTATTTTTTCATAGCTTTGGTACTCTCATGGTTCTACTTGCTTGTGGCTATGTAGTATACATGTTTAATCTCTAATTATACAATCATAAAAGACAAGGAAAACGATATGAGGTTATTTTGCGTATTATTCTTTTTTAGTGATTTACTTTTTTTTCTTAAAATGTATCTGTAAATTTTACAAGTAATTTTGTAAGAGATAACAGAGACCAGGGTCTATCAATATCTCTATATTAAGTAGACTTAATCCTTCTTGACTTCTCTAAGGCCTTTGATATGGCCAACCATGAAAAACTTCTGTATAAGCTGCATTTCTACGGTATTAGGGGTCAAACTCTTAAATGGATCAAAGGTTTTCTTGATAACAGGTCACAGTCCGTGGTGGTAAATGGCTCAACATACAGCTCCATACCAGTCTCCTCCGGTGTTCCCCAGGGCTCGGTCCTCGGTCCTCTCTTATTTCTTATATACATCAATGACCTTCCTGAATATGTCCAATCCTCTAAAGTCCGCCTATTTGCTGATGACACGGCCATCTATCTATCTCTGACTGTCGCTTCTCATTCTAGATTACTGCAACATGACCGCGTACAAGACACTTGTCAGGCCCCAGCTTGAGTACAGCTCCACGGTCTGGTCCCTCTACACAGGAACTCTCATTGACCAGATAGAATCCGTCCAGATAAGGGCTGCTAGGTGGGTCAAACATGACTTCGGCCGTATGTAAAGTGTCACTGACATGTTGTCTTCCCTTCAATGGAGGCGCCTTGACCTTCGGCGTATTGATTAACGCCTGGTCATGTTTCACAACATCTTGCATGACCAGGTGGCTATATCCCTTTCCCAAAGTATATCATCCCTCTTACAAGATCATCTAGAACATCCCATCTCCATGCGTTCCAACAAGTCCAAACTAAAACTGATTACTATAAATATTCATTTTTCCCAAGAACAATAGTCTACTGGAATGCTTTACCACCTGATATCATAAACTTGTCTGGCCCCGAGTTCAGTCTGGCTGTAAGCCGGATTGAACATACGTCTCCCTAAAATATCTATTCTGTTTTTAACAATATACTCATTTCCATTACTTTATATTCTTTTATTTCAGCTCTTTTACTAACATTCTTGTCAGTTGATGCGCGTCAAGTTTAGGTCCCCAGCAGGGGTTTGACTATATGGAAGATAGATATCTCTAGAGATGATTTTTAGTTAAGTACGAGATATTTAACAGCGACCTTAAGTTATATTTTTTTCTGAGAAACAATTCTATGTTTTTCAAACTTAGTATTTCAGTAATTTTATCTTGGAAAAAGTGCTTTAATTACTTATAATGTGTATAATTATAGACGTTGAAATATGATTTTTGAACAGAGTAAAAACAGTGTGTTCGGTATTAATTACCACCTTAATATGACTCACGGATTTATATGACTTTAAGTCAAAACAAAAAATCACTAGTTCGGTACAAATTGCAATGTCGAATGTTTTCAGGAACCATCTTAATTTTGATATTCCGTGGATATCTTGTACAATTTCAGTTGATCTGTGCCGTTTATTTTTGTAAAAAAACCCATATATTTTCGATAAAAAACATGCATGAATCGGGCAACACGTGTTACGTATCCTAAACGTCACGTGGTATCGTCACACTAAAGACATGAAACATTAAACTTACATTTTATTTCATTTGTTTTTTTAGAAAATAAATTATAACTATATATGATTTAATGATTTGAGGATAAAATATTAAAATGAAATCTTATTATACGCAGAGCAATTTTAAAAGTAAGTTACATTTTTGATTGGCAGATTATGCCGTAAAATTGGAGCCCGGAATTTAGCCTTGTAATTATGCACGGATAACCTTTGATTTTTCCCTAAACTTCTAGAAAAAAGGTAAACAAACTAGCAAAATGTCAAATTCAATATCGATTCCGCGAAAGCTTCCACTTTTGTTGGTCGAAGATAATGTCCTCCTACCTGGATCATCAATGCGGATTCCCGTTCGCAACATGATTAAGTAAGTATTGATAAAAGTAAAATTTAAAAGTGTAGCTATTTCGGGTGAATACGCCGTTCGGATATAAAAAAAAATGAGATTTATGTTTTTAACATGAAACTGTTTGTAATTTCTGTGATCAAAAATATCCATATTGCTATGTTTTACATATTTTTGACTGAAGATAATGCATTTGATATAAGTTTAGGCTGGAATTTTATAGTACTTCTTGCAATTACAAGGGTCAAAAATAAGAATTTTATAGAACATTGCAGTCCTGACAGTTTTTAAGCTAGGACATAATAATATGAAAATGGCAAAGCGTCAAAGCGAGCTCGATTTACTTTTACTGTGAAATAGTATAAAAAAATCGTTCATTTTATTTTACATTTTCTGTTTTTAAACTCATTTGGTATTTTATAAACTGTTTCCATTTATTCTGGTTCTCTGTCCTATTATGGATTGGGCCTTGTAGAAGTGGCAGGAGACCAGTATATGCATCCGTTTTCAAACAGAATTCCTGGGCTTTTGTTGATATCCTATAATTCGAAAAGTTGTGATGTGTCAATTTCCCACTTCTAGAGAAGTTTTTAAAAGCATCACTTTCTAGCAGGTACTCACGTTACAGTAAAGCTTGCTTTACAAGCAGGCCCTTTGGGCCTGCTCTTCGAGCTCGCTATAATGAGACAAGAAACTGGGGTTAAGTGCTGCATTATCTTTTAGTCCAATAAGACACACTCACCTTTTTATGCTCCCCGAAAAAATTTCGGGGGAGCATATAGTCGTCGGGTTGTCCGTCCGTCAGTCGGTCCGTATGTTCGTCCCGAATTGTGTCCGGCCCATAACTTCATTATTTGAAGTCGGATTTTAAAACTATTTCACAGAAATGATCACCATATTGAGACGACGTATCGCGCCCAACATTTCGGTCGCTACTTTGAAGGTCAAGGTCACAGCATGACCTTGCAGCAAAATCATGTCCGGCCCATAACTTCATTATTTGAAGTCGGATTTTAAAACTATTTCTCAGAACTGATGACCATATTGAGACGACGTGTCGCGAGCAACATTTGGGTTGCTACCTTGAAGGTCAAGGTCACAGCATGACCTTGCGACAAAATCGTGTCCGGCCCATAACTTAGTTATTTATGGTCGGATTTTAAAACTATTTCTCAGAAATGATCACCATATTGAGACAATGTGTCGCGAGCAACATTTGGGTCGCTACCTTGCAGGTCAAGGTTACAGCATGACCTTGCAACAAAATCGTGTCCGGCCAATAAATTTGTTATTTGAAGTCAGATTTTAAAACTATTTCACAGAAATGATCACCACATTTTGACAACGTGTCGCGCACATTATTACAGGGCTCGAGCTTGTGGGCGATTCGGGCGAAATAGTCGCCGAATTCCGTTTGACTTCGCCGACATCCTACATGAAAGCGAAGATGAAGTCGCCCGATTTTATTGATCCATTATTGAAAATTACCGACAAGAATAACTTGTTGTGTGTGTTTGCTTTGTTTACCCTCGCCGCCGGAAAAAGGGACTGTCATGCATCTCAATCAACGCGAAATGTCATTAATCCGTTTGTTTACCAACATGTCATAAAAGTCTTATTAACAGACGCTCGAGGAACAATTAGACTCCGCCCACGGCGAGATTACCGATACGTGCGAGAAACCAATCGTAATTCACGTTTTAATCGAGGCGACATTATTAAACCAGTCATTAAATCGCTAACATACAACTACCCGTAACAATTATTTATGATGGACGGATCAAACGTCAATTAAACTTTCACTATCAAATGATTGTCAGAATTAAGAGGACCGCTCGACATATAACTGTAACGGTAATTTTAAATGAAAGTTATGATAACCTTTTTTGTAGACGAGTTAAATTTGATAAAATTGACGGCGTATTACACTGTATTTATTACAAATGAAGTTAAATTAAAGATCGTTTCTTTTGTTATCTACTTTCATTTTCTTTACAAACATAAGTGAATATGAATATAATGTCCGGCGCAAGGTTTTTAATAGTAAATCAGAAGGGAATAACTGTTAATCCACCCATGATATGATCCATGATAGGAATCAACTATGGCTTTTTTATCTTCATTTAATGCATGGTTGCATTACATGATACTCATTCTTATTACTTGTTTCAAACTACTTTTAAATTAAAATTGAATATTCTGTTGTAACACAAATCCAATTCATTTAATAATATATGTACAATGAGTCAACATAATTGCGATAACATACAACAAACATCGATAAATGAATCTCCTCACTTCTCCCTAAAGTCTCCCCACTTCTCCCTAAAGCAGCTGGAGGGAGAAGTGACTTCTCCCTAAATTTTGAACCTAGCTTGAGCCCTGTTATTTAGGTCGCTACCTTGAAGGTCAAGGTCACAGCATGACCTTGCAACAAAATCGTGTCCGGCCCATAACTTTGTTATTTGAAGTCAGATTTCAAAACTATTTCACAGAAATGATCACCATATTGAGACAACGTGTTGGGCACAGCAATTGGGTCACTACCTTGAAGGTCAAGGTCACAGCATGACCTTGCAGCAAAATCGTGTCAAGCCAATAACTTCATTACTTGAAGTTGGATATAACAACTATTTCACAGAGATGATCACCATATTGAATCGAAGTGCCACATTCAACATTTGGGTAGCTACCTTGAAGGTCAAGGTCACAGCATAACGTTGCAGCAAAATTGTGTCCGGTCCATAACTTCATTATTTGAAGTCGGATTTTTAAAATTATTTCACAGAAATGATCACCATATTGAGACGATGTGTCGTGTGCAACATTTTGGTTGTTTTTACACTTTGAACTTTGTCTGTGACATATCTCTGACACTACAAGAGGTATACCTGTGTCCAAAACCTATTAGGGGAGCATCACCCGGTTCAACCGGCTCTTGTTTCTTACTGTTCACCATGAAAGGGTATATTTTTGTACATAGTAAACAGTGTACATTAAAGAGATTAAAAAGATTTTGACTATTTGGTCATAACTTAATTTTTTGAAACTTTATCCTTCAATTTTTTTATGATAACATAAGCATTAAATAATTTAGATAGTAAGATAGTACACTTAACAATTGATCAGCTGTCACTTGTAAATAATTAAACTATTTGTAAATAATTTAACTAGTTAAAAAATACAAATATCACAAAGTTATTCATCTTACTGAGAAGGTAAGTGCAATAATACCAAATAATACAATAAACAGTCTTGAATTTGGTTGATAAAGGTAAGTAGCACATGCATTGTTCTTATCAAAGGTGCTGTATTAACTTACTTTAAATGTAATTTCTATGTATATTGTGTTACAGTATGAACATGGTAAAGAGCCACTTACTGAGCAGGAATACTTTGAGCAGTACTATTGTAGGAGTTATACCTAGAGAGCCAGTTGATGATTCACAGGTAAATCTCTGTCAGTATAACTTATCAATCAGACAAAAAGCAATAGTCTTATTTCTTAATGATTACACAAACCATTCCATTCTTTGACTTAATAGCTTTCCTTCTTTTATTTTTGTACTCATATAATACTCTTCTGTAAAAGCTTAGTCTTAGTGAGCGTAACCCAATAAATAAATTCCCAATGATTGATCATTGCTGTATTAGTAGATGGCACAAAATTTTCTTCACACATTTTGTCTGGAAGTTGTTGATGCCTAGGTATGTATCTGAATATTCATATATTGACAATGAATCATCATTATTATTGTCAGTGAAAAACTAAATTTCTAAATAGATAAATTCTCTAAATATCAAAAGCATGGTGATTATGATAATCAAAGTGTAGATGCACAGTGATGGTCTTTTAATACTTAAAAAACGTTATTTGGGCAACCCCTTGGACTTGCAAATTTGCAAAAAAAAATCTGAATCTGAAAAACATAAAGATACATATTTGATGATCAGTGGAACCTTGGCAAAACATGAAAATTTATGTAAGCAAACATAAATTGGCTGATAAACTGTTAATAAAACACCAAGACAACTTCTCAAATCCTATTTATGATTAGTTATTTGATGTTTTTAGTGGAACAAGGAGTGATACACATCCCAAGATTTAGAAATTTGGATCTTTAAGTGAATATACAGAATGGACCATTGTGCGACATTGATTTGAGTTCTTGTCATTAATTTTAAAAATTAGTTGAGTTGTAGAGAATCAGTCTGTTAATGAACCCCATGGTATTAAAGTATGTGTAAATACATGTATATTTTTATTAATGTAGCTGAATAGTAAATAAAGTAACATTATTATTTCCATAACAGACAGATGAACTGTCAGGCCTACATTCTATTGGAACAGCAGCTGTTGTTGTGCAGGTAACAGGAACAAACTGGCCCAGGCCATCATACACCTTGCTGGTTACTGGCTTGTGTAGATTTAGACGGGAACAATTGCTGCAAGAATCACCATTTCCAATAGCAACAGTGACACAACTTGACAAACTTTCAGATGATGCTGGTAAGATAATTTAGTTTACTGTTTACATGCTATATTATTTGCTATGGTTGGTACATGTATATCTATAGGCATTTTTGCTGTTTTTACATAATACTTCATTTGTTTTAGTTTCAGTAACATAAATCACTAAAGATATAACTTAAGTTATGACAAAACTTCTTCTTCTATGATCTAAAGCTTAGGATTGCTTGAGTATCAGTGACTGATTGTGTATAGGTTTCGAAAGGTACCTTTTTAGCTCTTGAAAGTATATATTTAGCTAGTCTCCTCACCATCCACAGTGTAGATTTAAGTTTTTAAGCAGTTACATATTTTATATCCTGTCTTCTTTATTACTTAAGGATTTACTGGATTTATGTTTCTTAAATTATTCACCCTTTAAATTCCATTAAAAGAGTTGTTACCTTTTCACTCAATCGTATCCATTAGACTATTACTCAAGGGATTTACTTCAAACAATGATCTCCCTCATGATACATAACAAGGCAACTGTATTTCAATAATTATTTTCTTTTTGAACTCTGAATTTCATGAAAAATTTGTTATTTTTCATGGAGCTTTTTCATTAGAACTTCTTTCTGTAAATATCTAACTGTGATTTATAGAATTTGGAAATTTATATTTTATTGTTAAGATGTTCATTATTATGTCTTTTAATTTATGTTATGCCTTTGTTTACTATAATTCATTATCAAGACAAATGAGCACACTGACACTTCTGACAGCTTTTTCTGTTCATGTTCATTTACTTTTCTGTCCCATATATCAATCTTATATTTCGTTTAGTCTGGAGGAAAAGTAAAAAAATAAAATCATCATATAATTTTATCAGAAAAAATTTATTTACTGTTTTATAATTACATTTTGTATTTTTAAAAGTAATTACAAAAGGAACAATTTTTTATTTTTACTTTACATGGCTTAAGAGTACAGATGTTAAAAATTATACATGTACCAGATTATGTTAAATTGTAAGAAAAGGTTCAAAAGTTGCGTTTATGAAATTTTCTTTCTTGTTCTGAATTTTAAGACAGAGTCCTAGATTTTAATCTCTATAATTAAATATCAAATCTAGGTCAATTTTCTAAAAATAGTATCTGTTTTGATGTGGTACATTTGTACCAAATGAGATGTACAACTTCATGTCATCACCTTAGTGCAATAACTGATTAACTCCTATTGAATTTAGAAGGTTTTATTTTGTTACTGCACTAAGGTGATGATGTATATATTGTTGATATATTATGTATACAAAATGATCTTGCAATGCTGTTACAAATGATTAGTGCAGTGAAGTTGACATTTATACTTGCTGATAAAAAAGTTATTTTCATTAGTAAAGCATCCAGAAACACAGAATGTAGATGAAATACGGTTAATACATGTATTAGTACAGCATCATTACTAAATGAAACAAAATCTGCTTTGTTACCTGTGACCTTGACTTTAAACTGATTATTCAACTAAGGGAAAGTTAACTACCACTGATAAATCAAGAATGTTATACAAGTTTTAAGTAAACATTGAAAATGGTCAATTTCTCCCTGTCTGTAACAAAAACTTTCAATTTCAATATGGATCTTGTGTGCAGTGATATATTTATTAAATTTAAATTTATTTCAAAATCAGGTCAATTTCTTTAAAATTACACAGCTTCTTTAAAGTGTAAATTTCCACATTTGGGTTAGAAGTTGGGAATCAAACACCATTATACCAGTAATCTCAGGACTGCTGCATTGTCTGTGACAGCTCTTGTTGTTTTATTAGACACAGATTATATTAGTGATGATTCCCAAACATTATCATTCTAATCTATTATGTCTGTATTGAATGAAGAGCTTTGGCACCTCTGCTACAGAGTGGTTAGATTCACTTACTGACTGATATGGGCCCGAATCCCTCCTGGAACTTTTAAGCTTTGGAAACTTTCATGTCAGGGTTGTATTGCCTGTATTGTTTGTGGAATTTCAGTGGTTCTACTTAATTACATAAAACCTGAAAAAATGCACAGGGCAGTTTGACTTAAATCCAAAAAGAGATAAAAAAGCGAAAGAACAAAAAACAATAGGATTATGTTAAATGTTTATGGTAATTCTGGTTATGTTATTGTTGTAGAAGATGATCTAAACAGTAATAGAGAGCTGGGAAATCTGGCTGAGAATTTTAGAGAGCAGGCATCCAAACTAGTTGACATGCTTGATGTCTCTATACCAGTCGTATCTAAACTAAAGGTAGTACATGTATAATCTTCATTAACTATTTCTCCACTTTCTTTCATATTTATAAATATAAAATATACATTTATATATTCAAAACTATTTGAAAAGATCTTGTCTTTAGTTAACTCAATTTACTCAATGATTTTCTTATAGATATCTGATGCTGAAACTGGTCAAATTTGCTTAAAGTGATTCATTTTTTTGATAGAATACATGAGTGTTTGAGAATACTCAAGTGTTTGATAATAACTGCAGGATTTAATTTAAATTGAATTATAATTGAAGGGATTAAATATGTAAGAAATTTCTTTTGAGGTAAAAATTGTGAAAGGTCCAGTATTAGCCTAAATGCAAAATTTGTGGTTATTTTGGTCTGCCATAATTGTTGCTAGTGCTGTACTAGTCTGGTTCCCTGCCTACATTTACTATAACATAGTATAAGGGGAAGGAACTCCAGACTAGTATAAGGGGAAGGAACTCCAGACTAGTATAAGGGGAAGGAACTTCAGACTAGTGCTGTACATGTTCAACAACATTTATGTAGATACATGTAATTTTTTTTGTATTACAGAGAATGCTAGAGAGTGTACCTAGCCAACATCTGCCTGATATCTGTGCAGCTATGGTTAAAGCTTCGTACACAGAGAAAATACAAGTGCTAGATGCTGTAGATCTTCTCGACAGATTTAAGAAAGCCCTACCTTTACTGATGAGGCAGATTGAAGTAAGTTTGAATCTTAACCTTTAACCTGCTTTGGGCAACTGTATTTACACATGTGACCAATGCAGACCAAGATCAGTCACAATTTGTGCCGTCTGCACTGTTTATTATTCAGTCAGTGTATATTTTTAGCTCACCTGTCACAAAGTGACAGGGTGAGCTTTTGTGATCACTTTTCGTCCGGCGTCCGTCCGTCCGTCGTCCGTCCATCGTCCGTCCGTCCGTCCGTCCGTAAACTTTTACTTTAAATGACATCTCCTCATAAACCACTAAGCCAATTTCATCCAAACTTCACAGGAATGTTCCTTTGGTGGTCACCTTTAAAAATTGTTCAAAGAATTTAATTCCATGCAGAACTCTGGTTGCCATGGCAACCGAAAGAAAAAACTTTAAATATCTTCTTTTAAAAAACCATAAGAGCTAGAGCTTAGATATTTGGCATGAAACATCTTCTAGTGAGTGTCTACCAAGTTTGTTCAAATAAAAGCCCTGGGGTCAAAATTGGCCCCGCCCCGGGGGGTCATTGATTTTCCCTATATGCATATAGTAAAAACTTAAAAAATCTTCTTTTAAAGAACCCAAAGAGCTAGAGCTAAGATATTTAGCATGAAACATGTTCTAATGGGTGTCTACCAAGTTTGTTCAAATAAAAGCCCTGGGGTAAAAATTGGCCCCGCCCCGGGGGGTCATTGATTTTCCCTATATGCATATAGTAAAAACTTAAAAAATCTTCTTTTAAAGAACCCAAAGAGCTAGAGCTAAGATTTTTAGCATGAAACATGTTCTAATGGGTGTCTACCAAGTTTGTTCAAATAAAAGCCCTGGGGTCAAAATTGGCCCCGCCCTGGGGGGTCATTGATTTTCCCTATATGTATATAGTAAAAACTTAAAAAATCTTCTTTTAAAGAACTCAAAGAGCTAGAGCTTAGATATTTGGCATGAAACATCTTCTAGCGAGTGTCTACCAAGTTTGTTCAAATAAAAGCCCTGGGGTAAAAATTGGCCCCGCCCCGGGGGGTCATTGATTTTCCCTATATGCATATAGTAAAAACTTAAAAAATCTTCTTTTAAAGAACCCAAAGAGCTAGAGCTAAGATATTTAGCATGAAACATGTTCTAATGGGTGTCTACCAAGTTTGTTCAAATAAAAGCCCTGGGGTCAAAATTGGCCCCGCCCCGGGGGTCATTGATTTTCCCTATATGCATATGGTAAAAACTTAAAAAATCTTCTTTTAAAGAACTCAAAGAGCTATGGCTAAGATATTGAGCATCAAACATGTTCTAATAAGTGTCTACCAAGTTCAAATAAAAGCCCTGGGGTCAAAATTGGCACTGCCCGGGGGGTCATTGATTTTCCTTATATGTGTAAATAAGCAAAAACTTAAAAAATCTTCTTTGAAAAAACCCAAATAGCTAGAGTTAAGATATTAAGCATGAAACATCTTTTAGTGAGTGTCTACAAAGTTTGTTCAAATAAAAGACCTGGGATCAAAATTGGCCCCGCCCCGGGGGTCATTGATTTTCTTTATATGTGTTTAGCAAAAACTTTAAATCTTCTTTGAAAAAACCCAAATAGCTAGAGTTTAGATATTAAACATGATTACTTCTAGTAAGTGTCTACAAAGTTTGTTCAAATAAAAGCCCTGGGGTCAAAACTGGCCCGGCCCCAGGGGTGTCATTGTTTTTAACTATATGTGTATAGTAAAAACTGAAAAAAAATCTTCTTTTAAAAAGCCCAATGAGCTAGAGCTTAGATGTTTAGCATGAAACATCTTCTTATGGGTGTCTACCAAGTTTGTGCAAATAAAAGCCCTTGGGTTAAATTGGCCCTGCATGTTGGGGGGGTGGGGGTTGGGGGGGCCTATATACAGGTGAGCGACCTCAGGGCCATCATGGCCCTCTTGTTTAATTTTCCCTAAGAATGATGATGTATGGTATTGTTCAGATTGAAAGATTGATCAGTCCATTTAAGATATGAGCCACGTCACGACAAAACCAACATAATGGGTTTGCGACCAGCATGGATCCAGACCAGCCTGCGCATCCACGCAGTCTGATCAGGATCCATGCTGTTCGCTTACAAACCCTATAGCAAGTAGTGAAACTGATAGCGAACAGCATGGATCCTGATCAGACTGCACAGATGCGCAGGCTGGTCTGGATCCATGCTGGTCGCCAACCCATTAAGTTTGTTTTGTCATGATGCTGGTCATATTTAGCAAAGTTTATGAAACCATGAAAATTGTTGTTATCTTTTTTACAGGAAACCAGTCAAGTTATGGTATAAAAGTAAACGAAATGTGTCATTATCTTGCAATACATTCTTATTACATTATTTACTGTAATTGAGTTTTAATCCTTAAAAAAGCTTTTTTGCATGCATGAAATTTTTACAAACAAATCTTGTTCTATACTCTACACTCAAGTTCAAGGCCACTGAGTTTAGTCTATGGTAAATAAGCCTCTATATATAGATGTGAATTGTGAAATAATGAAATGCCTTGGGTATATTTCATGATTGAATTGAAACTATGTTTAAAGCTGCATTTTATAAATTTCATAAAAACAGACATAGTCACATAGCTACATTTCATTAATAAATGGGTTATATATCGAATCCTGTTTTTATCTTGGGTGTCCAGACAATCAAAATGAGCTTTATTAGTGTACATGTCTGCAACCTCATTGTGGCGACATCGAAAGTACAGTTTCGGTTTACATGAGAAACTCTGCCTTTGGGACAAACATTGCTTTAAGTAGCAGTCCAAATTTAACAGTATATTTTAGCATTAAATAGCGGATGTTTTCATACAAATTAAAAAAATTTTCTTCTTTTTTTAAAATTTAATGATTACACTTTTGTGAATGACAGGCACTGTGAAGTTACTATGGTATAATCTTTTTTTGCACACCCAAATTAGATGGGAAAATGCTATATTTGCCGGGCACAACTACATGAAAAAATGTATGCATATTTTGCAGGGGCTGAAGTTGTTACAGAAAGCTAAAAAGGATCGAGCATTGGTAATCAAGGACTCTCGTAAGGAAGGTGGGCGGCCAGGAAATATGAGACGTATATTCCGTGGTAAGATGAAGATGGACATTGATGATGATGATAATGAGGATAATGATGAACTACATGACCTTGAAGCTAAAATAAAGTAGGTCACTTCTGTAATTAAAAAAGTATATACTAGTATACATATAGATAATTGACAGATAGCTCACATTGTTATAAAGATAATCTCTAATTTCACAATCCATTTTTTCACACAGAAAATGACATGGATTAAATCTTATCATTTTCAAGATTTTTTCTCAAAGTTCAGAGTTTTTTTTATGCCACCTCTGACAAACTGGGAAGCATTCTGTGATGGGATAGCCTGTATGTCCTTGTCTTATAGATAAATTGTAAATGAATAATCTATTGAATATGTAACTAAGTTTGTGCATTGCCCATGATCAGTAGAGGACCTCTATTGATTTTGAGGTCATCAGGTCAAAGGTCGCAGTGACCCTTTTCATAAAATCAATGTTTGATCAATTTCTTGAGAAGGGATGAGCCTAAGTTTTTAATTCAGGAGGCATATGGCCAGTGGAAGACCCCTTTGGATCTTGAGGTCATGCACAAAACAACTAAGAAGTTACATTGTCCATGACCAGAAGAGGACCCCTCGTGACCTTGAGGTCACTCAATCAAGGTCACAGTGATATTCAAAGTCCTTGTCTAATTAATAACTAGAGTTTCTTCTGTCATAAGTTTGTGAAACATATAAATATATAATTATGAGCCGTGTCATGACAAAACCAACATAGTGGGTTTGCGACCAGCATGGATCCAGACCAGCCTGCGCAGTCTGATCAGGATCCATGCTGTTCGCTATCAGTTTCTCTACTTGTAATAGGGTTTTTAAGCAAACAGCATCGATCCTGATCAGACTGCGCAGAAGCGCAGGCTGGTCTGGATCCATGCTGGTCGCAAACACACTATGTTGGTTTTGTCATGATGCGGCTCATATATTTTATTTATCAATATTACACTTGCCTTTTATGAAGAATACTTAAGTATATAAATATTTTAAGGACTCATGAGTGCTATTATTACAAAGGAGTATGATTTTATATTTCAGGCAAGCAGAAATGCCTGACCATGCACATAAGGCAGCAATAAAGGAGCTGAAAAGATTGAAAAAGATGCCTCAACATATGCCTGAACAAGCTATGATTAGGTTACTAGAATTTTAATAAAATTAAATCTATTTGATTTGTATTAAATGTATTCATTATTTTCTGTCAAAACAAGTAGAATGTACTAGAGATTGGCAATGTAAATTTCTAAGGCTTCAGACAAGTACTTTTTACTACTATTATTTTTACATAGTTATGCCCCTTCTTTTTTTTAAAAACAATTATTGTTTCTAGACGATAACTCTTTTACAAAGCAACAGATTGTAATAATCATTGGTACACAAATAACACACAAATAACACATGCAAAGTTTAAGTTTGGTTTCAGACTACTCATATTTCACATATTTAAGTTGTTGGGTGAGGTATGAATCACCTCTAGTCATAGCTCTAGTTTTTCTGTTACTATACTACTATGAGTAGTTACTGTTACTGTTTCTTTATTACAATACTGTTACTTACTTAAAACAATAATTGAGCCGCGCCATGACAAAAGCAACATCCGCACAGTCTGACCAGGATCCTTGCTGTTGGCTTACAAACTCTTTTACAAGTAGAGAAACTGATAGCGAACATCACGGATCCTGATCAGACTGGGCGGATGTGCAGGCTGGTCTGGATCCATGCTGGTTGCAAACACACTGTTGGTTTTGTCATTGCCCAGCTCATATGTATATGTAAATTTTATTTATGTTATGCAGGAATTATTTGGAACTAATGGTTGAGTTACCATGGTCTAAGAGCACCAAGGATTCACTTGACTTGAAACAGGCTAGAAAAGACATGGATGCTGACCATTTTGGACTAGAGAAATTAAAGAAAAGAGTGCTTGAATATTTAGCTGTCCGACAACTTAGGAAGTCGCTAAAAGGTCCTATCCTTTGCTTCATTGGACCACCGGGTGTAGGGAAGACAAGCGTTGGAAAATCTATAGCTCATACACTTGGCAGGGAATTTCACAGGTATTTAATTTTGTAGTTACTTCATTATTTCATTCTGTGATTAAGTCAGATTTGAAAGTAATTTAGTTTATACAAATTTATTTTAGTTTGATTGTATTGGAAGCTATAAGCTTATTGAAACACTCTTGAATCCATTCCTGGAAAACCAACCAGTTCTAAGGAATGAATGTTAAGTTTCTTGTTCAAAGAAACAATGGCTTGCCCCAACAGGATTTTCACCCATGCCATCAGCAATCCTTAGATTACTAGTCCTACAGGTTAACCACTTGGCCATGCCACTTATCTTAATTTAAGTGCAAATGGTTCATACATTAAATTTCGTTTATTTTATTATGATGTAAATGTATTATTTTCATACTGTTTCTAGGATTTCCCTCGGAGGTGTATGTGACCAGTCAGATATCCGAGGTCACAGGAGAACTTATATTGGTTCAATGCCTGGTAGAATTATACAGGGGCTTAAAGTGAGTGGGACAAATAACCCTGTCTTCCTCTTGGATGAAGTTGACAAACTGGTAATCTCCCTTGCATATTCTAAAATTCTACATATTCAACACTTCTAGAAAACTTTTGACTGCAATATGGCATAGTATCATCAGTTGCAGTTTAAGTACCTGAGTTGTTAGCTTGGCATTATATAACTTAAACTGTTTATTCTATAAGTAATAAAGATTTTTGACAGGCAGCCATGCTTCTTTGATGTCCTCTTTTATATTGATATGTTTATCAGTGTTAAAATGCTAATTTGATTCGTGCTCTTCCACATATATAATTTCACTAATTTTTTATATGTATACAGGTAATTATTTGATTAGTATATTTATATTTGAACTATGATTGACAGGGTAAAAGCTTACATGGTGATCCGGCAGCCGCCCTACTTGAGGTCCTAGATCCAGAACAGAATAATACTTTCACTGATCAGTATCCTTGTTATATTGTAACATAACTATATACCAATGGTAATTATTGAAACAAATGTTGTTTGTATGTCAGTATGGAAATCTGTGAAATATGGATAAAATACAATAGAAACTAACCTACTTGAGTAAACTAACGTAGAAAAGGCATAAATAAACAAGTCCTTAATTTGCATATACAGTTGAACTTTGTTCGCTCGAACTCAGATCGCTTAAATACCTCCCTTTGCTTGAACTCATTGACCAGTTCCGTCAAAATTCCTATATAATATATATTGTTCTACCTGGGATCGCTCAAACTCTCGTACCTGATCTCTGGTCCCTTTAGCAGAAATATAGTTAAAATCACAACTTTTCGGTCAAACACAAAAAGACAACAAAAGTTAAGGGTCGACATGTTCTAAATAAGTGACAGACGGCGACACATGCTTTTAAAACCTCGTGATTGTGATAAAGGCAATTAAGGTTTATTGATACAAAACTAGAGGTGTTGAAACCAATTTGTTTGTTATGATAATATTGTTTATTTGCCGTCTTTAGTAACTATAAAAAGAAAATAACTCGTGAGATAAGTGAAATGTGCAAAAGCCAAAATAATAAACATATAAATATATTTTAAACATTGTTCATCAAGTTTGGAAAATGGTTGCCCAATCGTACTCAACCATTTACAATATGCATGAATATAGATTTACATAGTGTACCATCAATACTGATTTGAAAACACTGGGATAATAATTCTTAATATTTAAAAGTAATGACGTTTCGAGGAACTGATGTAACAACAAACAATTATATTGAGGTATTTATCATTCGACGGATGCAAGCTGGAAAACATTTATGCCTATGTCCTATGTGATAATAGTTCAACCCCGATTGGCTCGAACTACCAATATCTCTCGAACAAATTTGCACAGGCCCTCCGAGTTAAAGGGAATGAAGTTCGACTGTATTAGGCTATACATGTACTAGTCTTGGTGAATAAAGGTACCAGCTTTTGAAGTACATAAATTGAGTATCTTAGCAACATGAGTGTAAATTTACATTCTACACTACTGCTTCTGAACAGAAAAGGTCATATGGTTGGGGTATCTGTGTCCTGGGGACACATTTCCAGTTTTAAAAATGTAAGAGTCAAAGATACCTATCTTTGTCTGGTTTTATTTTTCCTTAACTATTTGTCTCAGTTATCTAAACGTGCCCTTTGACCTTTCCCAAGTTCTATTTATAGCTACAGCAAACAACATGAACACAATTCCACCAGCCCTTCTAGACAGGATGGAAGTTATTCATGTTCCAGGTAGTACATGTATATAGAGGATATTTGTTTGTGTAAATGTGTGATTGAAATAGGTTTCACCTAATGAACATTAGATGTATTACTTATATACTTCATGTAGCTATTCCACATTAAAATATTTTAATACATGTACTTGTACTTGATATCTAATGTTTTATTAATCTATTATTCTGTTTTAAATAAGATCTTCCAGTTCCAACTAAACAACTACTGTAACCCAATTTATATTCCCGAATACAAATTTTCGCGTTTTGCCGAGGTCGTACATATTCGCAAATATTAATTTGCGCGTTTTCTTGATTTCCGAAAAAAATATTCGCGGATTTGAAAGTCCAATGGGGCCGTAAAATCCATTAGCCGACTATTAATCTTCAATAATTAAGGTCATTATTGGTGTCTTAAATGGAATTAACAATACGCTAGCCTTATATTGTATTGGTAAGTGAATTGTGACCACACTTCAGCAAAACATTTTCTCTATATATGTACATGTACGCATCGTTCGTCTTCATTTCTAGAAAAAAGCTGGACTTCTAAAAAAAAGTGCGAGTACTTTGTATGCATACTGTAAACTTAGTATAGAAGTGTAAATATGAAGAAACTTAAAACTGACACATGCTCCGTATAGTACCCTATACGGAACGTGATTGACAATAGGCCTACTAGTATTTCATAAACTGTATTAAAATGTGGATGTTTATTTTAATTGCTATATTGACATAGAGTTCTTTTGATATTTATAAAATAGTAGTAGTTTACCTAGTTTGTGTTTTTATTGCTTTATGGCAATATTCATAACAATTCATTACTTCCTAACAGGTGCCCGTAAAATTCGAATATATCCGGTCGAGTAGCTTTGCATGAACAACGTCTAAAATAAAAAATTCTCTCCAATTTATTCGCGAAATCATGCTGACTTATTCGCGCAAACAAATATTCGCGCTTCGTGGCCATCCGCGAATAAAGCGAATATTAATTGGTCGCGAATATTTGTTGGGTTACAGTATTTTAATCAGCCCACTTCAAACTGTTTGCTATACACCAAAAGTGAAATGATGTCCTAATTTTGTAAGTTGGTCATTCAGCCAAACTGATTGCTACCATGTTTAATTTACATCCTTTACTATTTTGCGTATAGAAGTTTACATTCACTTTCTTTGATATTGAACATTTAAAATTTACAGGTTTGATAATTGGTATATTATGAATCATCAATATTTACAGTGAAGTAGCGGCATGGCCGAGAGGTAACACGTCTGTTAAGTTATCTAAGAATTACTGACCGTGTGGGTTCAAACCCTGTCAGGGGCAAGCCGTTGTTTTTCTTGAGCAAGAAACTACATTGATTGCTTAGTACTGGTTGGTTCCAAGAACGGATTTGAAATGTTTTAATAAGCTTATTGCTTCTAACACAATCAAACTAAAATAAATTTATATAAACTAATATTTATAGTTATTTGATTTATGAATGACAGGTTACACACAGGAAGAGAAAGTGAACATTGCTGTTCAACATCTTATACCCAAACAGTTAAAGGATCATGGACTAACACTAGAACAGCTCCAGATTCCTGATGACAGTATTAAAATCATAAGTAAGTCTTCATTTTGCTTACCATAGTGTTCCATTTATTTATATTGACCTGTCTGTGTGCTAGTTCAAAAGTTCAAGCATTAGATTTGTAATCAAGGGGTGGCAGATAAGATCTTGTGGCAACGGAAATTAGTTAATGGCAATTGACCTTGACATTGAGTCTAATGGTCATTTGTCTCATACTGCTGATTCAGAAATGAGGAATTAGTTGTTGGTCGCTTGCTGGGAAATTTGTAACTGCTGGTTAGTTATCCTGTTTGTTTGATGAACTGTCGAGATATGATGAAAAGTGTGTCAATATATGCATATAACAAAAAAGAAACAACAACAAAAAAACCCAATCAAACAAGGCTTAAATGAGCTTTAAGTAACTTATTAGGAGATCAGAATGATCTGTTTACTATGTACACTATCTTCTTTGATTTGTTTGATCATTATATTCTTAACTGTAACCTGTACAATTAAAAGCTGTTCCAATAATATAAACTGTAATACTTTTATGTGATTCAAACTTGTCAGCTGTAGGGGCAAATGTTCCAAAACTAAAACCTTAATTTTTGTAACAATGATATCGTTCTTTAGTGAAACCTTATACATGTACATGCTTTAATTGAGTGTCATTTTTTGTAACATTTTCAAGTTTGGTGTATTCAGTGTCAATTGTATTTTCTCTCACAGTAATATTTGCAATCAGTTTCTAGATACACAAGGGAGTCTGGAGTAAGAACCCTCGAGAGGAAGATTGCAGGGTTGTGTCGAGCAGTAGCAGTAAGAGTTGCTGAAAGTTCGTACCAGACAAAACGTGACAAACTGGACAGTCAATACTCAGAGAAGGATATAAAGAATGATAAGCTAAAGGACATTACCCACGATGCATCAGCTCTAGCTCATCCTCCGGAAATGCCGATTGTAATTGATGAAAGTGCAATAGAGGACATACTTGGTGTAAGACATCTTATCTATTGTTAAGCAATTTTCAGTGCATTTTTCAGTTGATATAACAATAAATCTGATTTGTTGTATGTCTAAAGCCATTTATCCTGGACTCTTGTTTTCTCAAAATGATTTATGTTGAAATGTTGGCGTTTACCTAATGAAAACTTTTAAGTACTAATGCAGGATCCACATACATATAAACCTAGTAAGTAACAGTCTGTCTATGAATACTGAGAATATTGTAAAACTTACCAATGAACAAATTAATTTATAGAAATCTTTAAAAAACACATGAGGATTAGCTCTGAGGTTGTTGTAAAACAGTTTTCAAACTGCATGTATTGTTGTACATGTATGTATATATATGGGTCTTGATTTCAGCAAGCAATGTATGAAAGTGAAGTTGCTCAACGACTGATTCACCCAGGAGTTGCTGTAGGCCTGGCCTGGACACCAATGGGTGGAGAAATAATGTTTGTAGAGGCTTCATGCATGAAGGGGGAGGGGACGCTGACTTTGACCGGACAGCTGGGAGATGTTATGAAGGAGTCTGCCAATCTTGCCATGAACTGGGTGAAAACACACGCTAGAATGGTATCTATACTTCATTATATTATTTTTGCTAAAGAGTTTTATATTTAAATGATTCTTTTATTTATAAAAATATATTTTCTGTGATAACTAATAAAATATAGATGCAATCTGGTATTTTCATGTTAAATTTTAATAATGAAGGATATGAATATGTCCAGTATGGGGCATTTCATTTGTCAGATTCCAATATTAATTCCGACCAGCTTGTCTTTCTCTGCATTTATTAGGACATGTTTCCCCTTACTCTTGATTGCCTTACTCTTGATTGTATTGATGTTAATTTGACTATTTCAAGATGTAGAAGCAACAGAACTTTAAAAAAAATTGATGAATTATTTTAAAGAATTGTGTATATCTTTTCATTTTTTAACAGTTTCACTTTGATGAGAAGGAGATATCTAAGATGGACGTACATATACATTTCCCAGCTGGGGCTGTTGGCAAGGATGGACCGTCTGCTGGTGTTACCATAGCAACAGTGCTGGTTTCCCTCTTTACCAAACATTGTGTACGTTCAGATACAGCTATGACAGGGGAGATTACTCTCAGAGGAATTGTCCTGCCTGTAAGTGCAGAGTTATTTTTCTTTGAATAAGTTTAAGATATTTTGACTAAAAGAATTTTAGACTTGGCCTTTCAAAAGATTTGGGTTAATTTGTTTAAAGCAATATTAAGAATATATTCTTTATGGATGGAAAGACCATTAGATCTCGGGATATTTATGTTTGGTCTCTAATGTAAAGGGACTCCACTGAGGTCCAAAAGCTTTAAAACATAGATTTGAATTGTTTTACATTTATCAACTTTGGCAATTTAAACGTAAAAAACATTCAAAAGAAATATAAGAGGAATTAAATTGAAAATCATATTTTCATGCTGTTTGCCTGATTTAAAGAGTTGAAACACTTTTCATTTTGGGGTCATCTTTCACAGTTAAAATAAGTGAGCCAATGATCTGTTATTTTAAAGTAATATTTCTTGAGATTTGTTTGATATCAGAGATATAGCTGACCTTAAAGTGATGTTTATGTTAGTTACAAGTTAACTTGTTCAGGGGCATGCTCTAAGGAGTTTAACAAATACATATGTCATGTGTTCTGTTAAATTTTGAAGGATTATTAAAAGGATTTGATTGTATGAAGTTGATGCTACATTTCTCAAATTTAAAGACCCTTGTTTAGTGAAATCTTTAACCTTACTTCTAAATATTACTATTATTCATTCATATTCACCTGACAAATAAATGATATTATTTGTTAAATAACTCGTTTAACTCTTAACCTGCTAAATTTCTTAAATGGACTTATTCAGTTTCCATTTTGGAACAGTCCATTATCAATTTTAGGGGATATCAAGGTGAGAATTTGAATTTGCCCAGCCAACAGTTTGAGCCTGGTCAGACTGCACGGATGTGCAGGCTGGCCTGGCTCTATACTGGTGGCAAAGACTAATCACTTTCCCCTTCAGCAGGGTAAATGTTAACTAAAACAAGATTGGAAATGTTCATGCCAGACTTTGTTTTATATTTTTATTGTTCAGGTTGGAGGTATAAAAGAGAAAGTGCTTGCTGCACATAGAGCAGGTATCAGGAGAATTATCCTACCCAAGAGGAATGAGAAAGATTTACAAGAAATTCCCAACAATGTTAAGGTAAATTATTTTCCCTTTCCAAACATTGTAACTTTCTTAATGCTAATTAAATTAATCATAGATGGCCTGATTTGCATACCTTTTAGATACATATTTTGTATAACTTTATCACACACCACTTTGTAAAAATGTTGTTACAAGGCCATGCATATATATTTGATGTGACGTCATTTGCGTAACACAAACATAGCGTAAAGATGTGCTAAATGTTAGCATTACAATATATGCGCATCCATGAAAAAATGATTCTTTTTTAACTATAAACAGTTTCTTATTTTTGGTATGTGATAATTAAAATATTATAATCATGTAGATTCAATACTAAATTTATTGAACTAGCCAGAGACTCGCATAATATGATTTTATTTTACTCGTCCAATAAATTTAGTATTAAATGCACATTCATTCAGTATTCTGTATACCTGCATATCATTGTTGTAACAATATTTCAGACAACAAACAAAAACAGTTAAGTTTTTCATTAAATTGGAATGAGTTATATTTTAAGTTTAATTTGTTTGTTTAACTTTTTAGCTCGACTATTCGATAAGAATAAGTAGAGCTATTGCAGTCACCCGAGCGTCGGCGTCGGCGTAACCACTTATGTTAAAGTTTTTGTAATAGTTCAAATATTTTCAAAGTCCATTGACATATGGCTTTGAAACTTTGCACACTTGTTCACCATCATGACCCCAACCTGTAGACAGGAGAAGGTAACTCTATCAAGCATTTTGACAGAATAATGCCCCTTTTTCGACTTAGAATTTATGTTAAAGTTTTTGTAATAGTTCAAATATTTTCAAAGTCCATAGACATATGGCTTTGAAACTTTGCACACTTGTTCCCCATCATGACCCAAGTTTTTGCAATAGTTCAAATATTTTCAAAGTCCATTGACATATGGCTTTGAAACTTTGCACATTTGTATAACATCATGACCCCAACCTGTAAACAGGAGGAGGTAACTCTATCAAGCATTTTGACAGAATTATGCCCCTTTTTCGACTTAGAATTTACGTTAAAGTTTTTGTAATAGTTCAAATATTTTCAAAGTCCATTGACATATGGCTTTGAAACTTTGCACACTTGTTCACCATCATGACCCCAACCTGTAAACAGGAGGAGGTAACTGTATCAAGCATTTTTTTTACTATCAAGCACTAAGAATAGTCGAGCGTTGCTGTCCTACTGACAGCTCTTGTTCTACATTCTTTTGCTAATGTTTTATAAGAAAAAAATCTGTAATAAGATAAATGCAGAGTTACTCAAAACAACTAAATACAAACCTTTTACAAGTTTTCCAAAGAAAAATATCAAAGTTTCCATAGAAAACTTTGGTGAATATTGGCTTGTCTGGGCAGGAAGGTGAATACAATTTCTGAAGGTATTTCAACCATTTTGCCAAGAACAGTTGCCACAGGGTGCTCTGGTGCATATTATTTGATCATTTTTTGCACAATAATTGCCTTTAGTTTCATCTATATAATATTTATATTATCAGTAAAAATTAAAGAAAAGTTCAAACCAGGTTATAGATTATTTTTATATATTCCAGGGTGAGTTGTCATTTATATTTGCTGTGGAACTAGAAGACGTGTTGAGAGCCGCATTTGAAGAAACCCTTCCATCCCTGGAACCAGCTGTTTCAAGCAAATTATGAGTCCATGGGAACCAGTCATTATTTCAAGCCACATCTGTGATCATTTATACCAAAAGGATAAAAAATTTATCTGGAAAACTTAATTTAACACAATCAGTGCTAATAAAATACATTTTCATTTTGTGTATTTTCCAACTTGAATTATCAAAATCTTTGTGTTAATAAATGATACTGATACAGTTGCAAGGTAGAGTGTTCATTAGCTCGAACATGATAAACTACATGTATATAAAACATGAAAGTATACCTTAAATTACGCAGATATATTATTTGTGATAAGATAAGTGTGTTTGTGTTTACAATATTTACAATATAAAAGTAATTTACTTTAAATATTACCATCAATTGCATTGATGACAAAATATGTATTTTTTATACTTCTGCTCTGTGTAGATTGATTGAGGTAATTGATTTATGCATTTTGTAATCAAATTAAAACATTAAAATTTTCATTTTATATAAATTATGTATTTAATTAATTAAGAATATTAAGTTACTCGATGTGTAGTCACTATCACTAATCAGTTTAAGGTTTTGATTTGCACTATGCATGAACAATCAGTGAGAAATACTGATTTAAAATTTGTTGATTGTGCAATTTTTTATTACTATGTATTTGTATTTGGTATGTAAATATTCAATGTGTAAACAATTAAAGAGTCTATGATTTATACTTTGTCTAATTATGTTTGTTAAATTGGAAATTTGTACTCTAAGACTGAATGGCTGTTGAGAATAAAAATGTAAATTGTGTTTTTTTCTGTTTTAAATGAAAGGATATCATTACAAAAAAGTATAATCATTGTAGCTTCATTGATTTTTGATTCATTTTTTTTAAATTTGATATTTCTAAGTTCTTACAATGGAGCAGTACTTAGAAGATTTTGATTATAAATGATAATAATTAACTGTTAATAAATGTAAAAAACGATTTTCTATTGTTTTGATATATATTACTTTAAATGTTAGATGTTTTTACATATTTTTATTATGCCTGCATTCAAAGAAGTGGGGGTATATTGCTTTGCATTTGTCTGTCCGTTGGTAAATCAGTTCATATACCAAATGAATTTTGATCAATATCTAAAGAATGCTTAGGCCTGGGAACTTCAATTTTGGTGTGGGGATTGTTCATGATCAGAGGATGACCAGTATCGTTTTTGGGGTCTTTAGGTCAAAGGTCAAGGTCAAATAGACCTTGAATGTCAAAATGGTTTCCAATTAATAACTCAAAAACTCATGAGACTTTGGTAAATTGGTCATGGCCTGTAGATGACCCCTATTAATTTTGGGGTTAAGGGGTCAAAGGTCAAGGTCATATTGACCTTGTAGGTAAAAGGGGTTTCTGATCAACTTGACAACCTATAGGCCCTTGGCTCTCAAAATACATAGGTGCTTTGGGTTGGCCAGTATATGACTCCTATTGATTTTTGGTTCAGGGGGTCAAAGGTTAAGTATGTCAAAACAGTTTCCTATCAATAACTCGACAATTCATAGACCCTTGACCTTCGAACTTCACAAATGCATTTGGTCAGAAGATGACCTCAATGGATTTTTGGGGCAGGAAGATGTCAGTGCACAACTGACTTGTTACTAGTCATGACCAGTATATCCCTATTGTTTTTTTGGTCAATATGTCAAAATTCATACTGATAACCTGCCTCAATCACAATGCTGGCTGATCGATTTAAGGGCGGACAATACATGATTTTAAAAATTGTTTCTGATCAGTATCTCTGGTATTTTTTCATTAAGTTGTTTGGCTGACTTACCAAGATAACTAGTAAGAATGTTCATAGAATATCTTGCAAGATACATTGTTTCTCTGTTACAGGATAATATTGAAATAGTACTACCTTAAACCTTAGAAGGGATATTAGAAATGATTTCTGTGCATAGATCTGTCCCAATTTTGTCCTGAGTACAATTCCAAAAATATTTGAGGGATAATCTTCAAAATTCAAACTGTCCAAATTTTGTCCTGAGTACAACTCCAAAAATGTGTGAGGGATATACTTCAAAATTCAA
Source organism: Ruditapes philippinarum (assembly GCF_026571515.1). Lineage (NCBI taxonomy): Eukaryota > Metazoa > Mollusca > Bivalvia > Venerida > Veneridae > Ruditapes > Ruditapes philippinarum. The sequence goes on from NW_026866375.1 coordinate 97,959, forward strand.
ACACTGAGAATATTGAAAGAAAGTGCAGTGTGCAAATACAATAACCCAACCGTGCTTATTTTAGTGTTATTTCCTTTTATCAGATTTACTTGAAAAAGTTTGTTCGGAGCATAACTCCAAACTTTCTTCAGTGATTTTCTTCAAACTAAATACGCTGATATAAACAAAAAAATATATTGCATTGGCGTTATTTGTTATGCTTACCTTGTCTTCGTTGATTGCTTCTTTTCCACTTACTTGAAACTGTACTTAGCATCATCATAACTACAAAGCTTTTAACGATTTCCTCTCACCAAATAAAATGTACGAAAGTGCTCCTATAACCTTTAGGTAACTTCTTCCCGTCGGAAATTAAGCGTGTGTAATATGGCTCTTGTTAGTCTTACCAGAGGGGCTATGAGTTGATTTACAAATGGTATTCTTAGACACACTTTATATTACATGTGAACTGTCAATGTTACCAAGTTGGCAGATTTGACACTGAAAGAAGGGAGATGTAATTTTTTTCAAGTTAAAAATTAACATACAAAAGATTTTTTCTGAGATATACAAAGTTCTGACGCAAAAGAAATGCATCCAGTAACAAATAAAAAAAAACTTGTATCATTGTACTAAATGGTGAAGGGGGTATATGTATGTATCACATTGGTGTGTAGTTTTATATTGATTTTTATTATCTTGTCACACACGTTCTGACAAATAAAATGTGTTTCTTTACCTTCTTAAATACCTTTGTTCCAGTATGTCAAACATGCTGAAGTTAATAATTGTTAACGGATATTTATACATTGTAAGCTATAAATTAATCATCAGACTGGTATAGTTCTTTGTATGGTCTGCAAATAGAACACGTATTAAACACATATCCATGGGTGCAAGTTTTCAGGCATGTGCCTGAAGTTCAGGTTTTTTATAACCCTGAAAGCACTCTTTTACTATATAAAACCAATAATAATAATGGTAAATTCAGAGTTTTCAGGTTTTCTGATATTTTCAACTTTCACCCATGCATATCTAATGGAGGAAGGACAATAACACTTGTTACGGTTGTAAACTGGTTCCCATTCTTTTATAACATGCTGTGTTAAAAACGGTATTCTGACAGACCGTTCATTTATACAAATATATTTTCTTAATTTTGCCTGTATTAGTACCACAGCCTTGGGTAAACAACTATTATGGTTGAGTGGGCATTAACCGCTCATTCTCAATAAAACACAGCATTTGATGTTCCACTGGGTAGCTCTTATACGAAGGTTTTTCTTGAGGTCAAAATGTCGTAAGAAAGGTGGCTGCCACTTTGTCTAATAGGGACACTCTCAGTTTTACATTTCTATCTGTTATTTTTCTTTAACAAGTACCATTAATGCCTTAAAATGTAACATACGTTACTGTCGCCACCTAGAATTTTCAACTTTGAAATTGTGTTTCAGAAAAATAAGTTCCAGAATAAACGAAACATGTGCAATATGTCATTGCTGTGTGTATATGCACTTTGATTATTTGTAAAAATTATATTTGACTGTTAAAATCTCATTGGTATAATGAATGATCAAATGTCGCCAAATGCATATAAATAAATAGTGACAAACCTAAAACAATAAGAAGTGAAACCCAAATTACATAATTGAATCGATGCATGCTTAATAATACAGCATATATATAATTATAAGTAAAAATAAGCTTGCAGCCTCTCAAATATTATTCTACTTTCGGAAATTTTCATTTTTTATTCAAATCTTTTCAACAGCACTTTAAAAAGAAACATACGTTACCATTATTTAAGAGCCAATCCATTCAAAGAAGAATCCAAACAAGAAAGAATATTAACATGTGTGTAATTCTGATATATTAACCACAAATTATGGCGGCTTAAACGGTCTTGCGTCATTTTTAACCCACTTTCAATGTAAAAATGAAACATACGTTATAGAAACATACGTTATCAACTTTTTAAAGTAAGTTTATCAAAAGAGTAATTGAAGTCAGAAAGCACGTATAACATCAACATTAACTTCTATTTGACATTAGTAAGTAAATTTTGTTAACTTTGGTCGTGTTTTTACTTGTTTAAGTAACCACAGTGAAACAAACGTTACTTTTATCAAACAGACTTTATATTGTTTACACATGCATATATAAAAACATAAAGTCGCATTTTTATGACAATAGAATGATGTGCATTTGATTCCTAACTAAAAAAAGTCGAGTTTACATGTAAGTTTAAATTCCGTGATAAAGTTCATAAATAAGCGAGTGTGAAACATACGTTACTCCAACTTACAATTCAACTATTTTTGAAAATTAAAGATAAAGTTGGGATAAGCATGCCTGTTAGTAACGGTTACCTTGTATTAGATGTAAGAAGACACAAAATTGTTTTTACAAAGGAAAGATATGTTAATAATATGTTGATGTACCAGCAGAAATGTTAAAAATATATTACAAGATATTGATGTTCTCAGCAACAACTAATTCGTTTCTGCAAAGAGCTTACTGGCCGTATTTCATTCTATATATAATAATGTTAAAATAATATCCATAAAAATAAATTATTTTACAAAAAATAAAATTGTTTTCTCAACCTTTACTTGCATTTGAATAAAATGAAACATACGTGACATCCTATATGGGGATAAATATCGAACTGTTTAGTACTAAATTTTCCAAATATTAAGAAAGTGGAAAGTTGAATATTTTGAGGAAAAAAATTGCTAATACAAAAATTGTGTATGCATTCGACCTCTCATATATTATATATGATATAAATCCTTTGAATGAAGACATAAAATAATCATTTTCAAAATTGACTATTTTTGCTTTCTACGAATATTTAACTTTGAAGAAATTAACTGAAAATTAGCAAGGTACCAAACTTCTTTGAATTTTCCTGGGTTAGAAAGTCCCTCTAGATAGAGAATTTACAGATTTTGATATATTTTACAGACATTTGTTATTAATATGCAGCCATTATGTTACATCATTAGATCTGAAATCTACGTTACCGAAGAAATACAGTGTCATTACCGAAATAAATGCCATCCTGTTATATCATAGTTTCTTGTTCAAAATATTTCTGGCAAACTTGCAAAATACCCTAAACATTTACTTCAGCGATAAAAAATGGCACAATGACAACATCAAATTTTTAATATTTGTCAACCTCAAATGCTTTATTTTATTGAGAATGGGCGTTACACATTGTTGAATTTACTCATTTATTCTTAGTTCTTAGTCTTTTTCAACTAATGCTACATAGTCTTTCTAGCTGTGTCAGTCAACTTCTTAATGCCACTAAGATATTTACAATCTGAATCATTGTTTACAGGTACAGGAGAAGTTCATATTGTTAATTATGAGGTTGTTTATGTATTCTAACCATAGAAAATACCTGCCACATTTTGTGTTGCTGTGTGGAAGTGATAGGCTTAATAGCCGTGCAACAACTGATTTATGCCTGATATAACAAGTTTTATTCTGGTACATGACAAATGACCGGAGGTGTGGCATGATGCCTGGAATATTATAAGAATAATCACATTATTAATATTGGAATGACTCGCGGTCAAAATTGTATATTGAACTTTATTGCACTGAGATCTTTGTTAATGCCAGTCCGTCCGCATGATGTTGTTTGTAATACTAGACTACAGTACATTACATATTAGTTGGAGTTCTCAATTAGTTTGTACTGTCAAAAATTAAGCAACAGTTGAAATTAAAAGTCACCTCACCTGCGTCTTCATGCAGATGTATCATTCAGTGAGTTGTTGACGAATCCATGATAGTGTATGGAAAAATCTTTTATGATTAGGGAATATTTAAATTATATTGCTGGTAATCTCTGTGAGAAAATAATCATTTATTTATTTGTAAACTATTAAAAGCTAATGAGAAATTGAAGGCTTTTACTTCCCAAGAAACAGAAGAATGAATAGGGATTTTATAAAACAAAACCCGTCAAAATAAACTAACAATGTTAATATCGCTTAAGTTTAAGATCTAGGCAGGTTTTGCCTTTAAATCAGTGGTCTCAATAGTGGGGTCAAATAAAGAACATTTCAAAGAATTGGGACTGAATCTGATGGTCTTAAAAAGTGGATAAGCGATGTGGTCTTAATTCTCGATCATGTTTTCATTGACGCAAAGCACAGAAAATTCCGTTCTTACAAAAATGGTCTGAATAATGGGTTGGTCTTAATTCCGGGGTAGTCTTGAGTAGGGATTCAACTGTATTTCACGGAACCGCATAGTGACATAATTAAGTGAATAATGATGAGGTCAAATAAAGCTGGACACTAAGTATGTTAGTATTCATCCGGGCCGTAGCTGTTCTACAGAAATTAAAAACATTCTCCTGTCGCTTTCGCTCCGGTCAAAGTTTCAACAGCACGGATGAACACTACCATATACTTGGAATATAGTTAAGGAATTGCCAGACACGAGAAAGATCATATTATTTTCGAAATAGCCTTTATACAAGAGATAAATCCAGACAGGAAAATAATGAAAATATTAATTGCCACGTTTGTATATCCTAAAGATGAACTTTATACATTTATTATTTGTCACACTGTCCATTGTCTCAGTGCCTACACAATAAGTCAAAAATAGACTGTTGAATATACACAATAAGTCAAAAATAGACTGTTGATGTTGAATTGAATCAAAGCAATGTATTCATCCATTTTCAATGTTATTTATTTTTTCGTCCTTTTTCACTTTTCAAAATTCAATTCAATTCAAATTGGTATGTGTTGCGTTTTCAAAACGTTAAAGGTCATTTCAATTTATTTTAATTAACTTAATCACATACATGCATATTTTAATTTTTTACACATGTCTTGAGACACGGAGTTTGATATAGCAGGAATGCTGACAGATAAAATCCAAGCAATGATGAATAAGTGCAGAAAGAATATTATAGACACCTGATCAAACTAGTTTTAACTTTATTTATTCCTCAAATTGACCGCTTTTCTATTTGTTTTAACTACTAAAGACACACTTACCTTATTAGCACGGAACATGTAAAATATATATAATATCTAGCAATTCATAAATGGTATATTCGCATCATGTAAACACTAGTGAATAACTAGTGTTAATAAATTAATTGTTGATAAATAAGAATTATTTTCTATATATTACAATAAAACACACATAAACAAACTTACCAACTTACCAGACATCTTTATCAGCAGGAATGTCGGGAAATATAAGTTCAAAAACGGCAAAGTACTTCCCTATGTGCCCTTAAATTCCTATTTTAAGTTTAGATTTCCAATTAATTATGCCCTTCAGCTTGTTTATTTTGAGAATTATTTTAAGAAAGTATTAATCATAATCGCATATCATTCGCTTTGACTTTCCCATGTTTTCCGAGAATACTCATTTATTTCTTGGCGCTATTATTACATAAACAGCGAACAACAAGGAAAATAATGACTTTATAAAATATTGACTTCCTTGAACAAATTGATTTCGTTAAAAGTGCAATCAACATTTCAAATGACGATAGGACGAAAACTTGGTATCTAATTAATGCATTGTGAATGGTATTTTAGTCCGCACCTTGTGACAAAGAATAAATTGAGAAACAAGTTTATATGAACTGTATAATTTTCAATTTCTAATGTAATATTATGTATTTTCTCCATGTATATTGTGCTATTGTTTTTACCAACATATTAAAAGACTATTTAATTTGAAACGTGTATTTTCTATTTTTTACGGAAGAGTATACTGACCCCTCTTATATATTTTATATGCCTGTTTAAAATAAGACATACATGATAACAACATAGTTCGTAATGTTTTTTAAACGTTATCAATATATTTTATATTGATACTTTCTCTTCTGTGGCCACTATACTGTTAAAGATACGTATTATAAACTTAAGTCTTTCTGAAGACCTTACTTTTATTTATAAGAATTATGTTTTTTCTTCTTTTCATTGAAATTCTACCTCAAGAAGCAGACGTTTTCTTGATGTAAACGCTTTTATTTATTTGAAAACAGTATGTTTTTGAGGCACTATTTGTTTGACAGATATAGAGATGATATAATCATATATAATATATATATTCTTTACCTGAGTTTTTAGCTTAGATGATGTTTTATATGTTTCCTAACATAAGTTGATCGTTATGATAACACGCTTGCGTACACGAGTATCTTGCCAGTATTATATAAAATATTATAATTTAACTTATATATATTATTATTATATAAATGGTATTGAAACTTTGAGTAACTTATACTATAAATATTTCTTACATCTTTTTCAATGATTATACATGTTTTTTTTTTAATATCAAAACGAAAAAATGGCCATTTAATATTATAATAATAGATGCGACTTATTATACCAAAGGAAACTAATTTAATTTATAAATTCATACATCTTTTTTCATGAGATCATATGATAAAGGCTTAAGTGTACAACTACTGTATATTAAGAAGAACATTCTGTTCTCTTAAATTTCCAAATATCATCGAAGAAACAATGCATATTTGTGATTAATGGTGTATTATAACAGATAAAACTGTGCAAGATTTATTTTAGATATCATATAACTTGTCACTTTTTTAAAGATATGTATTATACAAAGGTTTTTTTCTTGAAGGCATAAAAAATATATAAGGGGGGTCAGTATACTCTTCCATAATTTTTACCATTTCAACTGGCTTTTTGTAAAGTTGTATCATATAATTATGTTGTAAACGTAAACAAAGATTCATTTAACACCCAAACACTTAATCATTATATTTCTATACTTGAGATACCTCTTTATTAATTTTTCCCCTTCTCCACTTCATTTTCATATTTCTGTGTTCTTTTCAAATACTATTCTATATTGTATGCTTATATTAATACATATATATAAATTATATACATGTTAATTCGGACCAATAATATATTCATTCTAAATGTATTCGATGAAACATATACTATGTTACTTGAAGCATTTAAATACATATCTACGGAAGTGTATACTGACCCCCTTATATATTTTTTATGCCTTCAAGAAAAAAAACCTTTGTATAATACATATCTTTAAAAAATTGACAAGTTATATGATATCTAAAATAGATCTTGCAGAGTTTTATCTGTTATTGTACACCATAAATCACAAATATGCATTGTTTCTTCGATGATATTTGGAAATTTAAGAGAACAGAATGTTCTTCTTAACATACAGTGGTTGTACACTTTAGCCTTTATCATATGAATCTCATGGAAAAAGATGTATGAATTTATAAATTAAATAAGATTATCTTGGTATAATAAGTCGCATCTATTATTATAATATTAAATGGCCCTTTTCACGTTTTGATATAAAAAAAAACATGTATAATCATTGAAAAAGATGTAAGAAATATTTATAGTATAAGTTACTCAAAGTTTCAATACCATTTATATAATTATAATATATATCAGATAAATTATGATATTTTATATAATACTCGTGTACCGCAAGCGTGTTATCATAACGATCAACTTATTTTAGGAAACATATAAAACATCATCTAAGCTAAAAACTCAGGTAAAGAATATATATATATAGAAAAGAACACTTAAGAATAAACGTAGGTATAGAACCAGTTAGAGCAAAATATCCTACTAGCATTTAAAATATTTTTTTCGCACCTATCTATCTTTAAAAACGGAGCTTAGAGATTTACCCATTTTATATAATATGAATGTATAAAGATTTAGATAAAAGATAAACTCTTATTTCAGACACAACTACTGGACAAAAGGTAACGAGGATGAAAACCTTGATGTTGATCTGTGTCTTCATCATTATACTGTTCAGCATTACCAAAGCTACCGTGCCAAGATACCTACCCTCAACATCTATAACAAACAAAACTCTGCTGATAATAGAGTACTTTCTGGTACAGCATGGCATTACGACGTCATTTAGTACAGTGAATAGACTTTTTTTAAAACGCTTAAATTTAAAACGGCGTAATGGAATATATACTCCTTTTGAGACTGTGTCTGATGTTATAAACAGAGAAATACAAACAAATGGACAACGCATAGAATACCGTACAATATGGCGTAGGTTAATGCAGGATTACCACATGTACGTCAAGGGAGACGACGTCATGGAAATAATGAGAGCGCTTGATCCGGATGGTATTGAGATGCGGAAAGCTCATCGCTTATGCCGACGCGTATACTACGCCATGACATATGGACGGTTAAGACAAACTTAAACCATAAGGATTTTATATCCATGGTGCTGTGAATGGGTATAGTAGAAAAATAACATGGTTAGAGGTTTTGGACTCAAATAACGACCCACACCTTATTGCAAGATACTTTTAGACACCTTTAATGAACATTATCAAGTCCCCCTCACCCAATTACTAGGTTGTGATGTTGGTACGGAAAACTGCATTGCTTTACTATTGTAACAATACTTCAGACACGATTCTACAGATCCGATAGTTGGTACTCGAAGCCTTGTAGCTGGAAAAAGCACATCTAACCAACGCATTGAGAAGTGGAGGTGTACATTACGAGAAAAAATGGAATCAATTGGTGGATTTTTTTTCCAAAGACTTACGCGATACTTGTGTATTTAATTATCTGTATCCGATACAATGTGAGAACTTAAAATTTTGCTTCATGGACCTCATACAAACCGAGTTAGACCGGATTGCACATGAAATAAGGCAACAAAAAAGTTCTTCTGTTATTTGTGGTAAACCTGATACACTGTTTTTTGTACCTGGTCTGTATGAAACTCACGACTTCGGCAATGCAGTTAACTTGAGAGACGTATATATTTGCAAAGAACATGTTTTCACGCCAAAGAAGACAATGTGAGGAATTCATAGAATAAGCACCCCTTCTGAAGCCATATCTACAGATGCCATTAGACGCTGATTCAGCACTACAACTGTGTACCGATTTGAAAGATTTAATTTTGAGAATAGATTTAATATAAATACGCTTTGAAACGACTAATACTAAGTTTCAAAAAATGATGTTTTAAAATCATAAAGACGATAGTCTACGATTTCACTTCATTATATGGTTGTTTTAAGATATTGGTTTGTAAATATTGAGCAAATTACAATATATTTGTAAATTATCGTTTAAGTTATAACCACTCTAATTTGCACTATAAGGCATTGTAAAATTGACAACTTTGTGTAATGGTATACCTAAAGGACGCCTGTATGCAAAATTTAAGCAAAATTTACCGTACGGATTTGGAGTTGTTGGCATTATTATGAGTCAGAACATATACATTAAAAAGGCTTTTAAAATGAAATACATGTATTGAAAGTCTAAAAAAATATCCGTGTAATCTCATTTAAACATGTTTTGCAAGTGTTGTTTGTTTAGATGCAAATAATAACATTCTAGTAATAAACTATGCATGTTAAATGCATGACTATTCTCGACACGATAGAAATATGCATGGAAATGTTTCTCTACCCCACCAATTTGAACATTTTTATCATATCATTCAAAATTTAAAAAATCACTAAAATTACATTTAGTCAAAGGGCTTGTATCAAAGTTTGCTAAAATCTTTCTAGAAGTATATTGATTCATTCTGTGAAATATGGACGGCTTTTACCGGCTAGTTTGTAATATATAAAGCATTGAAAATGTTATAATTGTAATTTGCTCTTAGATTTTTTTAGCATTAATTAGGCAATTAATATCTGTAAAAAAATATGATAATAGAAAACGAGCATATTTTTCCATCTTAATATAGCTAGAAAAATACAAAAATACTGTCAAAAGAAAAAATGAAGAAAAAAAAGTTGGCTCCTATGGGATTCGAACCCACAACCCTCTGATTTCATGCAACTAATGTAAATACTCTTGAAATGGAGGTACGTAATGCATTAGGATGGTCATACCTTAACGGGTCATTTCTTAAACAGTATTTGCATGTATTTTTTTACGAAAAGCGTACGTGTAGTGGGAATCTTCCTAAAGTTATTTAAAAAATCAAATCTAAACACATTTATTGTACAAGTTAATGGTCCTTACTCAGCAGCCTGTAAATATTAATTTGTAAAGTTTTTGCATCACAATATATGTATGTGCAATTTTGTAACTTTTTACGTAAAATACTTGCAGTGTTTCTTTTTTGTTTTTGGCATACGTATTACGAGATTAACTGCACTATATGAATCGACTTCTGGTTGTATCTCTTCTATCAAGCCCTGGTTACAAAACGGCTGTCCGACTAGGAATAGAACCTCGGTCTCCCGCGTGACTGGCAGGGACACTTTCCACTGTGCCAAATGTCACAGGGGGAGAAAGATATGCAGCCATACCGGGATTCGAACCCGGAACCCCTTACAGGGCTAGCTCTGTCCCGACCGAGATTGCACATCATCTACTGAATAGATTCGTACCGTGACATATAAGTTATACGTGAAATTTCAAGTATGTGTAATTAGATTCAAACGTCTTATTCATTCGCAACAAATAGCAACCATACTTTATAGGATGTATTATGGTATCTAAAATGAATATATATGATTGTTATTTCAAAAATAGTAATTGATCTTTGTAATAAATGCTGACTTATTTTCTCGTGTTTTTTTTTAGGTTTTGCCTTATGACTTTTCACTTATAATTTATCACTTTTTACTTATGACTTTTATCTTTTGACTTATAACTTTTGCCATTTGCTGTTACTCTTTGCCTTGGTATAAACATTAATTTTACTTGATTTTAGATTAATGCAAAATAAGCAAATTTGTGATACAATCACCAAACGCAAGGGAGCACATCAGCCGAGAGTGGTGTTGAAGTCATATGATGTTTACAAGTACATTTAGCCACCAGCCTCATTTTTGCATTAGAATTATTGCATTCATATGTTTTTATCATAGTTGATCGTTTTTACGTGAATTATCAACATCAATTGTTAATGTGAAATCATATGTATAGAAGTTTTAATTCGGAACATTCATTTATAAGTGCCGTCTGCAGCATTAAGTATTAAAGTAAATAAACTATTCTTGGTAAATAACGAATTTTTTTATTCAGATTAAACAGTTCTTAGCTATTTTCTGGATGTGTAGCTTTATTACAAATTTTTATTAACATTTTACATCTTTAAATAGATTATTTAATTCCTTGTTGATTTTAGTCACGGTTGACTGGTACGCTATTTTTCCGTGTTGACTATTAAAGAGGGTACAAGCGTTACGCATTATAATACATTAAAATAAAGGAGATATATGTACGGAATATTTTGTAGTAGTAGCTTTTTAAGGCTTTGTATTTTGCTACAAGCAGCGGTGGAAAATTGATATCTCGCGAGACAGAAGGTCGAGTGAGATATCAATTTTTCCAATGTTGCAAGTAGAAAAATGCATAGCCTCAGAAAGCTACTACAACATAATTTTACTTTTATTATATACCTTTTCGTTATTAGTAAAAATAATTTTCATTAAACTACACTTCTATAAGAAATTTCAGAAAATAAAAAATAAATTTATGACTGACGGATGAATACGTAATTTATGCAAAACCGGCGACGCCTCTTATAATTTTGGTTCCCGTTTCCTAATGCTACGTAAGACACAGCTAAGATCGGAACCAATGTCAAAAATAATCCGGCATTTCCATATATGGTTCCGTATTTGTCACTAACATAATACGGAATTTTCTATCCGTTGGAAGAAAATTTATAGGTATAAAATTAAATTTAGAAAACGGTTTTGACACAAATATGACTTGAAAACTCTTGATGATTTCTACTTCAAACTTGTACTTATTTACATTATCATTGTAAATCTGGTCCTGAATGATAAAAAGACATTTTCCTCATTTGTTGACAATTTATTTATCTATGTAGAGATAGTGTTCCATTAAAATTATAAGTAAGAGGTTGAAATGAGCAAAGTAGAAATAGAATAGCAATCACTATAGAAGTAAACTGTGTGGAACCAGCCAACTCCCTCAACAGACTACCTAAATATACCTCTACCGAGAGACCACACTACCAAAGGTTTTTACCTCACGGTCTTGACCGTGACAGGTTGGCAGAGCTATCAATAATTGTTTGGAATAAATGCGTTTAAACAGATAACAACAAACATTTTTTATTCTACAACCGTGCTTTATTTGTTTAACAAAATTGTTGTCTTATAAGAAAACAAAATGTATTAGATAGGCAAAACAAACTGAATTTGAGCTTCATTATATTTAATTTAAAAACAGAGATAAGAAATACAGAGGTAAGCATTTTTTTTCTAAAATAGCACACATGCCTTACTTATAAGCTAACACTAAGGAACAGCTAAAAATAAACACTGCCATCAACAAAAACATCAAGTATTTACGTCACAGAAGACATATATACATGCAATATTTCTACAAAACAACACATCGTTGATACGTTACTGATGAAAAACTAAGAAAATCATGAGTTATCTAACGAAGCTTTTAAAAACATAATATAATTTAGGTAAACTAGCGCCGCTAGAGTGACTGTATTATTATTGAAGTCAAGATTTTAAAAATTATTGTCAAAGCGTTATTTCTTCATTTCTAAATGTTCAAAAGAAAGAAAAAACAAACACAGTCTCTAGCTAAAAAATTCCTAGTTAACTTTAAGAAACTGTATACATTGTACTATAATGTATATATATTAAATAACGTCCACAAGTTCGGTTTTTTTTTCGAAGAATAACCGACTTTATATGTAATGGAAATATCATAGTCTTTCGTAATTAGCATAACCCCCACACACAGCATGTCGAAAAAGGGAATGTTTAACTTAGAAGAACGATTAAATATTATAATCAAAAGTTTTGTTAACAACACAATGCACTCTGTCTCGCCGAGATATATCTGCCAGTAAAGTTGATGCCTCCAACAGTTTTTGAGATAATTATGAGTTTAACAAAATCTAAGTATGAAAAACAAGAAGAAAAAAATCAACAACAAAAGGGGCCTTTCTAAAATGTAGCTATGATGGCAAGAAGTATGTTTCTTTCTGCCTCGCCAAGCTATATGAACATGCAAAGTTTGATTTCGATACCTTTCTTTTAAGTTTTAAAATTTACAATGGGCAAATACTGAAAATTATGAAAGCCAGAATTATGAATTCATGATTTTTCACACTTTTCTCTGTCTCACCGAAGTTTTGTACCATATTGGAGGTATGGACAGTATAAATTAAATTAGCGGAACGTGGCATTGCGTGTTTCCAATAAAGCGTCCACAATAAGTGGTGGGGTTAAAACTTGAAAATTATCGAGCGTCTGAAACAAGTGTGAAAAGGTAACGCTCGTATTCCAAAATGTCTGAATATTTCTATAGACAATAACGAAGAAAACCAAATCACTAGTGTTTGGACATTTTGCATTTGCTAAACTGTACTACTTTCCACTCGGACCGAACGCTGTTTTGCCATGAAACCTCTTAGTCTTCTAAACTGGCTCCGAAAACTTGACAAATATGTATTGCTGATGCTCTTGCAACTGCTTTTTAGTTGAAACCATTCGACAGCACGTCCTTAATTTCTACAGGTAGCTTAACTAGAATTTAAACTGAAAATATTAAAAGTATGTGTTATCTCAATTGAAATGAAATACATATATATACAAAATGTAATACAAAAAATCCCTTAATACATAACTGTATACAAAAGTTTATATACAATGCACTTGGTATGTGACCTAAGTTATTGATACTGAACAAGTGAATAAAGTTTTAATATTATATCATAACTGGTTTATAGGACCATATTTCATAAACCATCTGACAAAACATTTTAGCTTTAAAAATGGGCATAGATATGTCAAATTGTGCGCCACTCATACGAAACTTGGTCATTGATCTTAGATGTCAACACATAATATGTGTTCTAAGTTTCAAAGGAATCGCTAAAATAGTGTTTGAGAAACCATTTTTCATGAAAATTCTAAACCATGAATTCAAAATCGAAAAAGAGGCATAATTTGATAACAATGCAATTCAGAGATTTATAACTCAGAGCAAGTGTGTGAAGTTTCAAAGCTGTATGATTTATTGTTTTTTAAATACCATGTTTCATGAAACTTCTTAACCACAACTTTCTTTGTCAAAATAAGGTCTATAATTTGGTCTATATTCAATATTAGATGGACAAAGAATGAACTACGGGTGAAAACCGCTTGTAACTGCAGCAAACAACAATGTGAGACTGGTTTGGATTTAAAACAGGAACCCATATAAAAAATAAAGCGTTTGATTCATTCGCTGTATGTCAATTTGAGATTATATATCCCTGTTCCGGAAATCAAAATAAAAAATGGATACCCAATGCAATGCAATGCAAGCAAAGTATTTTCTTTTCTTAATCAATTTAAAAGGCTTATATAAGAATAACATTCTGTTCTTGCATATGAGCCCACATATTTTGTTTTTTAAATAAGTCTCCAGGAAACTTAGGTCAATGAACTTACCTCGTCGGAATCGTTGTCATATTCTACTATATTTTAATGGCAAGCACGTGGGAAAGAACAAAATCCATAAGTCATAAATCAAAAGTCATAAATCAAAAGTCATAAATCAAAAGTCATAAGAAAATAGTAAAATAAATATATAAGTCGAAACTCAAAAGTGACCCTCCAAGGCTTCCATATGTATCGTCGTATTTTAAACAGGCATATAAAATATATAAGGGGGGTCAGTATACTCTTCCGTAGTATATTGTAAATTGTAACATGTATATATATTCTGAAAAATAAAATATGTTTAAACTAACTAAACGTAAACATCTAATTGGTAAATACAAAATTATATAAAGGCGGTTGAAATCGTAAAACATACAGAGTTTTTTCCTAACTCAATAATTATGTTTTTATTTGCTTATATATTCCCTTTTAAATATGGGTGTTTTACTTATACATATATTTCACATTTATTTGGATTTTTAAAATGAAAAAAAATGGAACATCTAGTTACTAACATATTTTTTTTTCACTAGAATATTTGTGCAATGTTTCATTGTTGACCAAGGATCAGTGATTTTTTGGTTGATTTTGACCCCGAAATTAAGCCTCTTCACAATTCCAAAAAACAAAAAAAATATCACAAAATGTGTAAAAATTTCACAATTGGCAGGCTTGTTTTTCAGTACCAAACAAAATAATGAACTGAAAAATGACAATCTTAAGAATTTGATTGATATATTTGAGGGAATAAAAAGAAGAAAGCTTAAACTGTGAACATAATTATTAAATGTATGAATAAATAAATAGGTGATGATTTATTATTGTTTATTTTTTCACAATTTGACAGATAATCGCATTAAAATTTCACAATTTCAGGGGTAAGGGTTGTTGCGGAAAAAAAACCATAAAAAATAACTGAGGATATATGAGGGTTGAAACGCAAAATCTTAATTCCTTGGGAAAGGTCAATTTATTTACGATCTTTGAATATTATGTAAATTTTATATGATTTTTATTTGTTTGGGTCGTCAGACCAAACAAATAATGGTAGCGAAATTTCAGAGTCTAATGCTGTTAATTGCAAATGCCTAAAGTAGTCCACTTTTTTGAAGCGGTTACTTCCCTTAATATGTACACTAACGCCGAAAAATTCAGGGGAGATCAATGCGTAAAGATTGTCAAATGACAGGCGCATTAATTTCCAAGCAAAGTAGTTCCCGAATGGTCGAATATTTCTAATATTGTTTCATTCTTTATAGATATACATGCTTACAGTAAGCTCCATGATTATTTATATCTGTGTTAACAGGTTTAGCGTCGAAATAATTTGAGTTACAAACTCTAATTTAGAATAATATGGTTTTCTTCAGAGCGATAACATATAACTTCTGGCCGAGGGGTTAGCCCGCTCGCTTATTATTCGAGAGTTCTGGAGTTCAAATCCCAGTTGAGGCAACTCATTTTTTTTTTAAAAAAAATTTAAGTCAAATAAACATTGAATAGACTATCAGTGTTGCAATTAGCCAATTTACTACAGTTAAAACACTGAAAAGCATTGGTGGCACTTTACAAAAACAAATTGGTTTATAATCTCACAACCTTCACCTTTCTGACATTCTGAGACCCAAACAAATTCAGCGCCTTCTGTGTTTTGATTATATTACGTTATTGTTAAATATTTTTTTAGAAATATGTTCTTGTTGTTGTTTGTTTTATAGCTGATCTAAGCACAGAACGATCTTTATAAAACCCAATAAGAATGAGCTAATAATGAAATCCTGTTCATGTTAACCAACTATCCGACTAAAAGATTATTTGGTTGTTCATGGATATAAACTTGATGAAATTAAAAATATATATAACAGTAATTCAGATACTACAGGGAAAATATTTCAGCCACGAATCTTAATAATGTATAGAATAACCTAGAAAGAGCAAGAAATACATCCGTGAACCACCGAACTTGTTAGTGCAAAGCAAACGAATGTAGCATATAAACATAAGCTATAAACATAACAAGACTCTAGTGTAACAGTTACTAAAAGGAACAGCATGGCAACGACTGTATACTATACCGCTAATCCGAATGATTCATTCGCTAAATGAAGAAAAGTCTTCCAAGATACAAGACAAAAGAAATATTTGAATTACCCTAAACTCTTCCAGATATATTAAACTAACTTATTTTAATATAAAAAGAAATTGTGCATTGCAACAAAGAAAACAGTGCTGAGTAAGTGAATCCTTTAGGCTGAAGCTGCCACACGATTCTATATAAACAAAGCGTGTGATTAACACGCTAGATCAGTTGCCTAACAGAAAATCTGTAAGAAGAGTGATTCTTCGGAAACACTATTTACAACAAAATTACATAAAAATTGCAGACTCGATTTGATTGAGTGTGTACATGAGAGATAATGAAAAGTGCAAAATCCCTCACCCCCCCAGCACCGGCTTTAGCGGTACTCAATTTTCAAGTGCTGGAGTCAGTGATCCCGAAGGATGAGAACAATATAACAACACTGACGGGAAGAACGGGGCAAATGTTTACGGCTGCCATGACCAACATTTTTAAAATAATCTTATCACTTATATTTTGATCTAACATCCGAGCATAAGATAAATGACTTTTCAAACTTTAATGTCATGTTATTGTTACAAAACAAAATGGCAAGACTCAACTATTATTGATCCCCACATAACTAATATATTCACATATGAAAATTGAACGCTGTAAAATGAATATTTCTTGGCAAGACTTAACCATTACTGAGCCCCCACACAATTGTTAATCATACTCACCTTTAAACACTATGCGTGTAAGTTTCAGACGTTCTCAGGTGTATTATTAGAAATGTCAGTAACCTGAGTTCAAATACTTGAAGGTTATAGATACATTCAAAGGCATAGTCTGTAGAAACTATTATAAAATTGTGATTTAAGAAGTGACTGACAATAAACTAATCCACGTACTTATTACTGTAACAAAGCAATGTCATTTTATCAAGGATTAGACAAAATTTAATCAATCTCACACGAAAGTTTAAACTTATGTATGATTAAATAACCATTATTAGAATTTTCGAAATTTTCAAAAATTGTACTACATGTAGATCTATATCTTTCTGTCAAATTTTTAAATGTACAATAAAACCCTCTGAAGTGCACCGCTAAAAACTACAGATGTTGAATGTAACATTAAATACCAAAATTACGCTATCTTAATTGCTATTACTACAACAAAACAGTACAATCAGTAAGTCAGCTTGATTTTAATTCGTTTAATTTATTATCAAATGAGGAAGTATTGCTCGAAGCAATTTGCCTAAGAGCTGTTGAAGCAAAACTTGATTCAAATTTGCACTTTTTCCCTTTAGAACTTCTTCTTGGATCTCTGTAATTGTATAAAAAATATTATAGATACAGTGCTGAAAGGTTTTAATCCTTTCGAGAAATTCAGCATTTATAGAAATCCAAAAATAAAACAGTTTCTTTATTTTACCTTTCATATGCCAAAAATAACATTTGTATTAGTCTAATACTAAATTTTTCGTGATTTACATATCACGTTCTGCGAGGTAATAATGAGAACAATGACGAATGTAGATAATGAGATCAAGTATTTTCTTTATCACGAACAAGATTAAAGAATATATTATATTTCCCGACAATAAACATTTTCACAATTTTTTATTTTTCATATAATTACGGTAAGTTTTATGGGAATTAATTTTGTGAACATGAAAATGTTCTTTTTCCTGTCACGTTAACATTAAGCAATTTATATAAAGTAATCATGTTACATTCCATGTTACCATTAAGATGATCTAAGACATGTATCGCCCTCTGCTCGTTTGGTAGGTACGCTGCTGGGCTTCCTGACGGTGGTTCTGTGTTGCTGAGCTGTGTTTGGGGATGCGTTCATTAAATGCCGCTTTGTTTTACGGAATCATTACAAATAAATCTATGAAATACATTGATATTACAAAGTGTATATATATTTGTATCCTATCCGAAAATATGAGCAATTTTAAATCTAGAATATGTGTTTGTGGCAGTACTATCGTAACATCAAAACTTCAGTATAAAGTCGGGTGAAGGATATCATGTTGTTTATACATATAAGAAATTACTTGCCATAAATGAACCTGTTTATTTTTTAATGCATCAAATCAACTTGAAATATATATTTTTCAAACGCTTTAATAAATATACATTCACAATATTTCAGGTCTAAAATAAAAACTGTGGATAATATAATACATCAATATCAAAGATGGTTTACGATACTATCTATCCGTTTTATATACGCATTTATAGACGTCTCTGTATCTGAAAATAAAATACATAAAATGAATTTCAAATGAGATCCGTGATAATGTTATTAAGCTATAACTTATTCTTAAAACTGTTTATAAGTTAGTATGAAAAATAATGTTAACTATATTTGTATTTTAGATTATTTAAAAATCTGTACTGGTCAAGAACTGTGTAAAAGTGACATATTTTTCTCTTAAGATCGTTAATAAAATCATGAAGAAATTTTCCTTTGTTTATATAATATTTTACTTTCTCAACAATTGGTTGTTTTCACATGGCAGGAGAGGTACGAGCAAAGAATAGATAAGAGGCAGCTTGACAATGTCATTATTTCTTAAGGTTTCTATTGTATACAAGAAATGCAGACCACTGTGGTTTTAGATTTAATGAAACACATCAATAAAACTAACCAGTAAAACTATCAAATCAGCGCGCTCAACAGAATGTAAATGTCACGTTAATGTCAATGTCATTAAAATAAGATCATCGTTTTCGCTCCGTTAGTAGTGAAGCGACAGGTAGGATTTGATTTTAATAAGATTGCCTAAATGTCACCCGTAAAGCAAATGGATGTATTGTATACATCTTCTGTTCCATTGTCATCTACAACTGGCAACAAAAACAACGGAAATTAAAAACAATTTATGCTCATCATAACGGGCAGAACCACTTAGCCTACATATATTTGTCGCTTTTTTTTACAAAAACAATTTCAACAGTTCAATAAGTTCATCTTAGGTATCAACACTCATTCTATTTTTTCAGTTTTATTACATGATCATCACTTAAAAGCCACAATAACTTGTAAACAAGAACAATACAAGGGAAAAAACTACTAAAGTTAGCAAGACATTTAATTAGATCAAAAAAGTGAATTTATACGGATACATTGATATTATAATTTTAATATGAAACTTTAACTCATATGGCATCACGTACATAATTATGATATTTTGGAATTGAAATTTTATCATTTATGTTTTTTTAGAAGGAGCAATGACACAGGACTTTGTAAACTTAAGTATCAGTTTTATACAAATTCAAGGCTTTGATTATTAGGAAACTGACATAAATAAAACAAACAAAAATATATTGCATAAACGTTACTAGTTATGCTAACCATTTCTTCGTTGCCTTATTCTTTTTCCACTTACTTGGCATGACCATAACTATTCGGCTTTTTAGCTCACCTGTCACAAAGTGACATGGTGAGCTTTTGTGATCACTTTTCGACCGGCGTCCGTCCGGCGTCCATAAACTTTTACATTAGACGACCTCTCCTCATTAACTGCTGAGCCAATTTCTTCCAAACTTCACAGAAATGTTCCTTTGGTAGTCAACTTTAATAATTGTTCAACGAATTTAATTCAATGCAGAACTATGCTTGCCATAGCAACTGAAAGAAAAAAAATCTTCTTTTAAAGAACATTAAGAGCGAGAGCTTAAATATTTGGCATGAAACATCGCCCAGTCAGTGTCTACCAAGTTTGTTCAAATAAAAGCCCTGGGGTCAAAATTGGCCCAGCCGGGGGTCATTGATTTTCCTTATTTGTATATAGTAAAAACTTAAAAAACTTCTTTTAAAAAACCCAAATAGCTAGAGCTTAGATATTTGGCATGAAACATCTTCTAGTGGGTATCTACCAAGTTTGTTAAAATAAAATCCCTAGGGTCATTATTTACATGTATAGGAAAGTTCACATTCTTAATTCATTGTAATTATGAGGTTGTTTATGTATTTCTAACCATAGAAAATATCTTCCATAGTTTGTGTTGCTGTGTGGGAGTTATAAGTATAATAGCCGTGCAACAACTGATTTATGCCTGATATAACAAAATTTATTCTGGAACATGACAAATGACCTGAGGTGTGGCACGATGACTGAAACATTATAACAATAATCACATTATTAATATAGGAATGACTCGCGGTCAAAATTGTAAAATGAACTTTATTGCACTAAGATCTTTGTTAATGCCAGTGCGTCCGTGTGATGTTGTTTATAAAACTTAGACTACATTACATATTTGTTGTAATTATCAATTAGTTTGTACTGTCACAAATTAAGCAACAGTTGAAAATAAAAAGTCACCTCACCTGCGTCTTCATGCAGATGTATCATTATCCAAGAAAGTGTATGGTGAAGCTTTTTTTTCATGATTAGAGAATTTTTAAATTATCTTGCTGGTAATCTCTGCGAGAAAATAACCATTTATTTATTTGTAAACTATGAAAGGCTAATAAGAAATTTAAGGCTTTTACTTCCCTCAAGACAGAGGAATGAATAGGATTTTTTTACAGAATATAATTGCCAGTCGAAATGAATTAGCAATGTAAATACCATCTGTTATAAACACTGCCCTTTCATGTGTAGCACAACTAACTTCCGATCTCTAGGTAAGGAGAGGGTTAAATGGTCACCGTAGTATGAACACATCTGTGGATGTTTCAAAATTTCCAGATTTCGCCATTTTCGTGTGTAAAGGTTGAATACAGCTCAAAGCCAGTGCTAGGGGGCGGACATTAGCTTGCACCCATGAACAGGCTCAATTAAATCGAGTCTGCAACATTTTTCAATTTTGCTGTTTTTGCCCCCCAACCAGGATTTCCGTTTGCTTTGAACGTTACATAAATAATTAATTATTGTTGCAAGAAATTTTGAGCCTGAACTAAACGTTAAGATAAGGAATTGTTATATAGTTAATGGATTGCCAGATCATATTATTGTCACAATAGCCTTTAAACCAGACAGAAAAACGATCATAATGTTGATTGCTTTTGTATATCCTAAAAATAAACTTCATACATTTATTATTTGTCACACTTTCCATTGTCACAGTGCCTACTTAATTTCAAAAATAGACAGTTGAATTAGAATCAAAGCTATGTATTCATCCATTTTCAATGTTATTAATTTTTTCGTCCTTTTTTCACTTTTCAGAATTCAGTTCAATTCAAATTGGTATGTTTTGCGTTTTTAAAACGTTTTTAAAGGTCGTTTCAGTTTATTTTAATTAACTTAATCAGATACATGCATATTTTAATTTTTCACATGTCTAGAAGTATGGATTTTGATAAAGCAGGAATGCTGACAGATATAATTCAAGCAATGATGAATAAGTGCAGAAAGAATATTATAGACACCTGATCAAACTAGTTTTAACTTTATTTTTTCCTCAAATTGACCGCTTTTCTATTTGTTTTAACTACTAAAGACACACTTACCTTATTAGCACGGAACATGTAAAATATATATAATATCTAGCAATTCATAAATGGTATATTCGCATCATGTAAACACTTATATTAAGAATAACAAGTGTTAATAAATTAATTGTTGATAAATAAGAATTATTTTCTATATATTACAGTAAAACACACATAAACAAACTTACCAACTTACCAGACATCTTTATCAGCAGGAATGTCGGGAAATATAAGTTCAAAAACGGCAAAGTACTTCCCTATGTGCCCTTAAATTCCTATTTTTAGTTAAGAATTCCAATTAATTAAGCGCTTCTGCTTGTTTATTTTGAGAATTATTTTAAAAAAGTATTAACCATAATCGCATACATTTTGGTTTGACTTTCCCATGTTTTCCGAGAATACTCATTTATTTCTTGGCGCTATTATCATGAACAGCGAACAACAATGAAAATAATGACTTTATAAAATATTGACTTCCTTGAACAAATTAATTTCGTTAAAAGTGCAATCAACATTTGAATTGGCGATCGGACGAAAACTTGGAATTCAACTTATGGGTTGTGAATGGTATTTTAGTCCGCACCTTGTGACAAAGAATAAATTGAGAAACAAGTTTACATGAACTGTATAATTTTCAAGAATGGTGTTATTATTCTATTATTCTTATATTTCTAATGTAAGATTATTACATTATTATTTTCGCCATTTTGTTTTTAACAACATATTAAAACATTGTTTAAAATGAAATATGTATTTTGTATTTAAATCATTTCAAGTGCATTTTAGAAAAGTTGTATTATATAATTGTCTTGAATAAGCTTAAGCGTAAACATCTGAAGAAATGTTAATTAAACAATTATATTAAAATGCAGTTGAAATGGTAAAACATGTTGAGTTTTTCCCATTGAATATGCTTTTTCTTTGCTTATATTTGCCCTTTTTAATATGGGTCTTTTACTTATACATGTATTTCCCGTTTATTTTGGGTTTTTAAAATGACAAGAAGATGAAACATCTAGTTACTAAAATATATCTTTTAATAAGAATATTTGTGCAATGTTACATTGGTGACCGTTATAAGTATTGAATGAGGATATACGAGGGCTGATTTGGATATTCGTAGACTCACACAATATTTAAGTAACTTTCTCATAAAAAATAAAATAAAATATCATAAAATATGCTTTTAACTTATCTTTCATGAAAATCAAGCATAAATAATTTGCGGGCACACTCAATTGGCGTCTGTTAAAATATATTATGTTAACGTCATCGTCCCCGTAGAGCGTCGTTTTATTTCTGGCGTGATGAACGTTAACGTAATCTTTTGAGTCGTCAAGCAGTCGCTTTATTTTATTTTTCAAGAATGTGACTGCATTATTTTATCACTTTCATGGCGATAAATCCATTGTTTTTCTATTACATCCTCATACCACTGAGCATGTTCTATGAGCATGCGCGACACTCACCTGGCATGTACCTTGAAATTAAAATGCAATTAAAATATAATTAAGAAAAACGTATCAAAATAATTAAAATATCAACAGTGAATAAGAACGTTAAAAAATACTAAATTTTTCATCAATAAATATTAATTAAATTAATTCTTTACTTATTTCATTTTATTTATGTGAAAGTGAAAATTGTAGTAAGATGTCATTCTAAGTCAATGCCGACCAAACTACTCTCCTGTTTACCCTCTGTAATAAGGCTCTGTACTGTTCATAACAAGTGCTGGAAATATCGGAAAATTACCGAATAGTCAATCTTTGGACTTTTCCCAAAGCAAGTCAAATTGCCGTAAAAAATGACGTCATCACCGTCCGTCCTCGGCGTCCTTCAGGTATGTTCGTCAATTATTTTAATGTCATTAACATTCGGTTGCGCGACTCACTGACACTTTGCCTTTAGTCTTCTACAGTAATTTAACATTTATATCATATAGACGTGTTTTGACAGTTTTTCACCTCCCCCTTTCCTTTTTTAGGCAAATGCTCTATTTTGGCACCAAACACTTGTTTTTGTTTTGAGAAATGCTGTTAAAAAGTGATCACTTTTTCGGCGCCGCCCCTATAAAAAGATACATTAAGGAGGCGCCAGAGGGGGATGCTTGGGGGTTTGAAGAAAATGGACCACTAAATGGGGTCTTGCAAACTCATGAAATATGATTATTCCAACACAAAAACAAGAAGACAAATTTGGTTTTCGGGATTTATTTGAGGTTTGGCGAAATTTTGTCAATGGCTGATGAAAAAGAAATATCAATACAAATTTAAATATATGCTTTATGTATGCCCGACATCGGCCACATATTGTTATGAAAGAATATGTCTTACGAAAATTCAATTATTTGATACTTATGATTCAGGTACACCTAAATCAGAAATCAGATAAATTGCAGATTTATGGTCCATATAAATGAAAATGAACTCGTCATATCAACATGTCATATCAACTTCAGCGCCGTTAATGGAAGCTGATGCTCAACAATGTCTTTATTAGTTTTAACCTCTTCTAAGGATTGTAAGTACCAGACAAGAGTTCTGTTTCTAGCCATGACGAAAAGCTCCCTGAAAAATACAATAATCTTTCGGCAACACAATCATGTTATATGTGCATTGGGAGGTAGGGCGTAGTTATTATAGAGTAAAGCTAGATTAAATCTAAATTAAAATAATTTGAAAATTTACATGCTACCTTCTTCGAAGTTTTTATCCGAAAGAGATCGCTACCACGCCGCTCAACTTCTTAAATAACATAACAATTTTGAACCAACCAATGGGCCCGTTATGAAATCTGTTTTTGGATGGAATCTTTAGTTCAATATTTACCGATTGAACTGTATATTAAGTGAAGTGTAATATAAATGCCACCTTATGCCAGGAAAGAACGTATTGCACTGGGAGCAATGTTAATGTATGGTTACAGATTTCTTGGGGACATAATGTTTTTCAATATTTTTTGTGGGAAGCTTCAAAAATAGCTGTAATACTTAGAAGAAGTCTTGTATAATGTACATAACAGTAATAATGTGTGACTAAAGAATGGTTCGGATGTTAATGGATACTAATTTGATGAAATTGAATATATTTTTAGGATGGTAACTGTAATGCAGATATTATAGGGGAATATTTTACAAAGGGGATTTAAAATATTGAAATAGTAAAATCTAGAAAGACCCAAAAAAAAAAACCGTAAAAACCATCAAAACTTTTTAAGTGCAAAAGCAAATGAATAAAATCATCTTCTTATAGCCCCATAAAAAGGTAAATATTTTTTAAAAGGAAAAACACAACAACGACTGTCAAAATGCAAAACCATTAAACCGAAAAAAATCAAAATAAAAACATAGGGAAATTTTAAAAAGAAGTAAAAAAAATGTTAAATCACAAGTACAAGCCCAAAAGACATAAAAAAAAAATGAAAAAAACCCCCTAATCCCTCCGGAGATTTTTTATTACATGTTTTAATTTTAACAAAAAAATTTATTGTGCTATGTAATAAAGAAAAACAGTGCCAAATAGGTTTGAAATACTCAACGAACGCCCCTTGAATTTTAAAAAAAAGGGGGTTTTGAAAAAACACACTATGTCAGGAGAAATGTCTGCCTTGATGTTATTTAATCTAAGAAAAGATTTAGTAATAAATACTAGAACCAATTTCCAAGATATGGAGGCTGGGCAGCACCGCCTGACATTAAAGTGAAATATTCTCAGTTGGAAAACTAGCATGTAATTATTTAGTTAACACTATCTTCTTTTTTTTTAGGTATTTTTATCCTTTTCTATCTCAAATCAATATATACATGTAAACAACAAACTCTGATTATTATTTACACCCAAAACAAAGAACTCTGATCATTATTTACACCCAAAACAAACACACATCATTTATCAGCCACTTATATGAAATATCTTTTCACATATACGTCTTTTATACGAAACAAGACACCTGGCGAGCCCAAGCTCTAACAACTTATGATCAAACAACAATAAAATCACCACAAAATGAAGAACACAAAAAAATGAATATTTTTACAACTCTAAGATACGGTATAAACCACAAACATTCATCCAACAATATTAACTTCACACAATCTAATCAGCATCAGAAAACAACTTAAACTAAAGCACCCAATATTTACATATATCCTCAAAACAAAGCATCAACTAATATAATCTTGATCAGACAATCATTCAACCAATATCAATCAATTATATCTTCACAAACAGATATAACTCAACAACAAAAACAACAAATTACAACCAATAAACCCTGATCAATTAAGATCACCACAATTATATTCAACCACTTCAACAAACCAACAAAACTGACTTCAAAACAACAAAATTCTCTTCAAAACAACAAAATTCTCTTCCCAATAAAAAATAACCCCTCACACTATAAGCGTGTGTATCCTAACTAATGTAAAATCTCTCTCTAAACGCGCATATTTGCTAGCTGAAACGATTTGACATTTAAACATGTATACATATTTTATACTCCCAGCAACAGGTTTATAAATGAAACTGTACATTGAAATATGATACACTTCAGTGTATCGCTGACTCGTTGTAAATAAAACTATCTACAGTGAAACTGTGATTATTCTGACAGCCCCCTACTCAAGAAAACACTCCACTGTTTTCAAACAAAATGAATAATCTACAATGTCTCTTTTCAAGTATCGAGTCTACTTAGGTAATCTGCACACATGTTTTCCTTTCCTTTCACAGCTACTATTCTAAACTTATAGTTCTGTAGAAATAATGCCCATCTCATTATGCGGCCACTTTCAACTTTACATTTCTGAATATACCTTAAAGGAGCATGGTCTGTATGCAGCTCAAATTCTTTCCCGTACAAATATTTGTTGAATTTCTTTATTCCAAATACCATTGCAAGACATTCCCTCTCGATAACCGAGTAGTTTCTTTCTCTATTCAACAATTTCTTACTCGCGTAAGCTATTGGAAGCAGACCATCATCAAACTGTTGAAGAAGTGCCGCGCCAACTCCGGTATCTGAGGCATCACATTGCAAAACAAATGACTTTGAAAAGTCTGGAAGTCGTAGTATTGGTGATCGTGTCAGTACTCGCTTCAATGTCGTAAAGGCTTTTTCATGTTCTGGTTTCCATATGATTTTACTTGGCTGTCCTTTCTTCGTAAGATCTGTCAATGGGGAAGCAATTTCTGCAAATGAAGCAATGAATTTTCGGTAGTATCCAGCTAGACCAAGAAACGATCTCAGTTGCTTCTTTGATTCTGGTCGCATAGCGTCTCTAATTTTGCCTAATTTGTCATCTTCCATTTGCATTTGTCCTTTGCCAACAACATGACCGGTAAATGGTATACTTTCAAACCCAATCATACATTTAGAAGGTTTAACTGTGATCTTTGCTTCTCGTATTCCTTCGAACAACTGTCTCAACATTTTTATATGTGTCTCCCATGTAACCGTATGTCCAAGTACATCGTCAACATAGTTATCAGTATCATTCACTCCGGAAAGCAACTTCCGCATCATTCTATTAAATGTTGCACCAGAATTGACCATTTCAAATGGCATCTTTCTGAATTGGTAACTACCTTCTGTTGTAGAAAATGCTGTGAGATGTCTTGATTTTGCTTCAATTGGTATTTTGCCAAAAACCTTTGGTCAAATCAATTTTCGTGAAGAACTTATCTTCTTTAAGTTTCGCCATCACATCCTCAACATTACCCATTGGTTCTGTATCAAACTTTGTTACAGAGTTGAGTCGTCTGAAGTCAATACAAAAGCGGTTTGTATTATCCTTTTTCTTCACCAAAACAATTGGAGAATTATAATCAGAATTTGCTGGTTCAATGATACCACATTCAAGCATTTTCTTAATTTCATCCTCTACCGCTGTCCTTTTTGCATATGGTATCGTATATTGTCTAACACGAATTGGTGTTTTGTCAGTCAACTCAATCTTGTGAGATTCAAGATCTGTTGTTCCGGGAATATCAGTAAAAATATCCTCAAATTCTTGAAGCAACGCATTTACGTCTGATTTTTGTTCAAGTGTTAATTGATCATTAACATTAACATCTCTGTACGTCTCTTCACCCTGTGCGTCTACTAGTTCTAAAAGATTTTCATCATCAACTACCCCAGTATCATCATTATTTTCAGCTTCTATTACAGCTACACTAGCATAAATTCTATCTTCTCTTTCTTCGTATTTCTTCAGAAGATTTATGTGGTACATTCCCAATTCTATCACCTACTTTTCACTTTGTAGTCAAACTTGTTAACTGCTTCACTTAAACAACAAATGGACCTTTCCATTGTAACATCAGTTTATTGTGTGTTGAAGGCAGGAGCAATAATACTTTGTCTCCTTTCTTAAGACTTCTTGGTCGTGTTTTCTTATCATAATGATGTTTATACTCTTCTTGTGAGTTACTGAGATTCTCTCTAGCAATCTTGCATGTTTGTTCTAATCTATTTCTCAAAATCCTAGTACGTACTCATACGTATTACGTGTCTCTGGTACTTCTGTCTCTGTCCATAATTCTTTAAGTGCTTGCATGGGACCTCTAACAGTTTTCTTCCATATAGAAGTTCAAATGGTGTGAACCCTGTACTTGACTGAGGGACTTTTCTCTGTATGCAAAGAGAACCGCAGACAAATATCTATCCCCAATCCTTAGGTCGTTCTTGGGCACATTTTCTTCAACATGCTTTTTAAAATACCATTCATTCTCTCACAAAGACCATTACATTTTGGATTGTAAGGGGTCGTAAACAACTGTTTTAGTGATACTAGCCTACAAACTTCTTCCATAAGTTGTGACGTGAACTGACTTCCCCTATCACTAAGTATTTCCGATGGGAAACCTACTCTTGCAAAAAATATCTAACAATGCTTCAGCTATATTTTCAGTCTCAATTCTTGGTAAAGCAACAGCTTCTGGGTAACGTGTAGCATAATCAACTACAGTTAAGATGTATCTATTTCCCTTTTCCGATACAGGCGTTATTGGCCCTATCAAATCCACTGCAATTCTCTGGAACGGAGTGTCAATAATAGGCATTTCACCTAAAAAGGGGCTTTCGAAAATCTTAAACCCCGGGCCCGTCTTTGAAAATGTTACCCGGAAAAGACAAAATCTTTGTGAAAATACTAAAAAACCTGGCCCGTGAAAATAGGGCTGTACCCGTCTAAAGTTTGGGGTTTTCAGCAAATGCCCCCCCCACTATTTGATTCATGAAACTAATGACATAACTCTTTTTTGATAAATTTTCTAGGAACAACTATTTGTTTTTGTTTCAAAACTTTTAAAATTTACCTTTCACCGTCTCAAAAATTTTTATACAAACATCTTTTCTTTAATTTCAATCTAAAAAAATTTACCCCCTTTTTTGGGTTTTTCAATTTTTTTTATCTTATTTTTCCCTTTGCATAAAATGCCACAAACGCCCGTAAAGTAAATTTTTCATTTTAAATTTTTCTTTTTAAAAACATTACCCTAATTTCATTATCTTCGACCATTTTTGAGAACTTTAAGAGGTTTCATTGCTTTCTTCTCCTTTTCTGCCTGTGCTCTAGTAACAACAGCCAAGCCTATGTTTGGGTTACTTTCTCGGCTAACCCACTTTCTCATTTTGGCTTAATCAAGATACACCCCAAATTATTGCCCAAGACTAAGTTCACAAATTTGCTGACTCTAAAACCATTAGCTTCTATTTTAGCCCTTTATAAAAAGGTGTATTCAAATGTTCTATTTTTGCCATAGGTACCCCCAAACCCTGGCCCGAACCATCTAAATTGCTATCATGACACAAAATTTTTTATTCAGTTGATCTTCTTCCATAACTTCTTTCTAACTACTGGCTAACTCGCAACCCAGGTGTCCTCTAAGAAACTTTCACCTCTTTGATTACCAACATATCCTAGTTTAGATCCAGTTGACGTTCACCTTCTAATGATTCAATTGTACAGCTACTTGTAATGACAGGCACAGAATTACCATTGGCTAATTTAAGTTTTCCCTCTTCAATACAACCATCATAAGAACTTGTTGGAGAAATTGACATACATAACCCCGATACTTTCTTATCATCTGATCTCCCATCACGTCTATTTTCTCCAGGCCTACTACGCCAGTTCCTTGGTGAAGAATCCCGATTTGTTTTAAAGTAATTTCTATTTTGCTCCCCATATGACATTGCAGCAGCCCCATATCTTTTCTTAGTCTGATCTCGACAATCTCTGGCCACATGACCCTCTCTATTACATATGAAGCATGTTACTTTTCTATTTTCTCTGTGAAAGTGCTGTATTGGTTTCGATAGATTACCTTGATTAAGGCGTATTGGTGATTTATTTGAAAAATTGGCAACTTTTGAGCTTTTACTATTTGTAATTGTACCGCCATGAGCCTCTAAGTATTGTTCAGCCAAAGAGATGACATCTCTACGATCCTTTGGCTTTCGTTCCTTTAGAAAAAGAGCTAGCTCTGTTGAACAAACTTTGACAAATTGCTCTCTAATAATAAGATCTTTCAATTTATCTACTGTATCCGCAGCGTCGGCCATTTCTGTCCATCTACTAAAGTACCTATCTAAGCGAGCCATAAATTGGTTTACAGTCTCCCCTTGTTCCGGCTTACTCTCTCTAAATTTATTTCTGAAACCGTCTTCTGTTAATTGGTATCTTTTCAAAACTGCTGTTTTTAATTCTTGATAGTCTGATGCTTGCTCAGGAGGCATACTAGTGTAAACTTCAAGACCTTTCCCCGTTAATAACGAACTTAAGCTTATTGCCCATGTGTCTTCTTTCCATCCTTGACTGATAGAGAATCTTTCAAAACGCTCTATATAAGCATCTATGTCATCTTTTGACTCTTCAAATTTAGGCAATCTTGGCCTCAAACCGGTGCTAGGTGGGGTATCAAGGCGATCCCCAGCCTCAATT
Source organism: Ruditapes philippinarum (assembly GCF_026571515.1). Classification (NCBI taxonomy): domain Eukaryota; kingdom Metazoa; phylum Mollusca; class Bivalvia; order Venerida; family Veneridae; genus Ruditapes; species Ruditapes philippinarum. The sequence continues at coordinate 128,883 of NW_026866375.1, forward strand.
TTTAACTTCATTAATTCTATTTCTTGCTCTTTCATTTTCATCTCTACTTCAGCTTGAAATAAACGTTTCTTTTCCTCACGTTCGGCTTCTTTTTCTAGACGCTCGGCCTCAAAACGCCGTCGCCCTTCCTCACGTTCAGCTTCTTTTTCTAAACGCTCTGCCTCAAATCGCCGTTTATCTTCTTCACGTCTAATATTTCTCTCTTCTCTATCAAGATATTCTGATTCTTTCTTTTGAACATAATCACGTAACTCCCCGTCCTTCAACCCAAGCCTCTCTCCCAATGATACCCATTTATCATAATCCATAATTACTTAATAATGGATTACTATTCAATAAATTAATCAACTTCTACGAAACCCGTTACGTAAATGCTTATTACTCAACAAAATGGTGTACCTCTGTAGCACCGACAATCGTTATACCAAATCTAATCTCGATATAACAATGGCACCTACCGGGCACCGGCAATGAACTTGTATCAACAGTAACAACCAGGGGACCGATAATAATCTTCCAGTAGTGTTTAACAACAATGTAAACTTTAATAAAACAACCAACTGAGCACCGGCAGCAAAAACTTTCTATTCAACTATGATAAACACTTTTATGAATAATCACCCACTGAACACCGGTTATAAACTTTAATCAACTACTGATGTTTATAACCTCAACAAATTATAAGTTATATCTTTATCATCGATATAAACTTATTAACACAATGACTTAAACTATCGAAACAAATGTCTCCCTACTACCACTTAATTCTATCACCGTATAAACAGTATTCAACAAAGGGTGCTCTCCTGCTAAAATGCAATAACTTCTTCAGTATAAATAAACTTTTAAAAAACACAACCCGTCACCGCTTCTATACATATAACTCTCTACTTAAACTCTATTGTACAGAGAGTTTACTTGTATAACACTACAACAGATTTATCGATTTTTGCCTAACAGCATTTTACACTGCTACATTTTACCAACAGATCGTAAATGATTTAAAGTTTAACAAAAAATTTATCAAAGTTTAACAAACAATATTTTGCCAGAAAAGATTCCAACTTAAAGAGAATATCCCGGACGAGCCCCCAAATTGTCAGGAGAAATGTCTGCCTTGATGTTATTTAATCTAAGAAAAGATTTAGTAATAAATACTAGAACCAATTTCCAAGATATGGAGGCTGGGCAGCACCGCCTGACATTAAAGTGAAATATTCTCAGTTGGAAAACTAGCATGTAATTGTTTAGTTAACACTATCTTTTTTTTAGGTATTTTTATCCTTTTCTATCTCAAATCAATATATACATGTAAACAACAAACTCTGATTATTATTTACACCCAAAACAAAGAACTCTGATCATTATTTACACCCAAAACAAACACACATCATTTATCAGCCACTTATATGAAATATCTTTTCACATATACGTCTTTTATACGAAACAAGACACCTGGCGAGCCCAAGCTCTAACAACTTATGATCAAACATTGATCAGACAAACATTCAACCAATATCAATCAATTATATCTTCACAAACAGATATAACTCAACAACAAAAACAACAAATTACAACCAATAAACCCGAACAATTAAGATCACCACAATTATATTCAACCACTTCAACAAACCAACAAAACTGACTTCAAAACAACAAAATTCTCTTCAAAACAACAAAATTCTCTTCCCAATAAAAAAATAACCCCTCACACTATAAGCGTGTGTCTCCTAACTAATGTAAAATCTCTCTCTAAACGCGCATATTTGCTAGCTGAAACGATTTGACATTTAAACATGTATACATATTTTATACTCCCAGCAACAGGTTTATAAATGAAACTGTACATTGAAATATGATACACTTCAGTGTATCGCTGACTCGTTGTAAATAAAACTATCTACAGTGAAACTGTGATTATTCTGACACACTATGTCGGTTTCCATGCCGTAGACATGACCAACATTGCTAAAGTAAGCTATAAAGCTACATTTTGATCTAACATCTGGCCATATTAAACGAGTTCAAACTTTAATAATATTATTATGTTATTGTTGCAAAACAAAATGGATATTTTTCGGCAAGACTTATCCATTACTGAGCGCCCATACTATTGTTATATATTCACATATCGATACTTTTCTGATCCCCCACACAATTGTTACACATACTCATGTTTAAACACTATGCGTGTAAGTTTCAGACGTTCTCGAGGGAACTATTAGAAATGTCAATAACTTAAATGTCAAATACGTAAAGGTTATATACGTTCAAAGGCATATTCTGTAGAAACTATTATAAAATTGTGATTTAAGAAATGAGTGACAATGAACTTATGCACATACCTATAACTGTAATAAAACAATGTTAATTTATCAAGGATTAGACAAAGTTTAATCGCTCTCACCCAAAAGTGATAAGATTATAAAAATTATAACTTTCTAAATTTTCAGAATTGTACTACATGTAGATCTATATCATTCTGTTAAATTTTAAAATGTAAATTAAAAACCTCTGAAGTGCACTTCCAAAAAATACAGATGTTGAAAGTAACATTAAATATCAAGATTGCACTATCTTTAATTGTTATAACTACAACAATACAATCAGTATGTGAGATTGACAAAAATATTCAATAATTTAATGTTTAATTTATTATCTAATGAGGAAGTATTGCTCGGAGCAATAGGCCTTAGAGCTGTTGATGCAGAACTGGATTCAAACTTTTCCCTTTTGAATTTCTTCTTGGATCTCTGTAATTGTATACAAATATTATAGACACAGTGCTGAAGGGTTTTAATGCTCTTGCGAAATTCAGCACTTATAGAAATCCATAAATAAAACATTATCATTATAAAACGTTTCATATGCCAAAAATAAAATTTGTATTAGTCTGATGGTAATTATTTCGTGATTTACATATCACGTTCTGCGAGGTTATATTGAGAACAATTACGAATGTAGATAATGAGATCAAGTTTTTTTTCTTTATCACGAACAAGAAGATTTAAGAATATATTTTATTTCCTGACAATATTCATTTTCACAATATTTTATTTTTTTCATACAATAACGAATTAATTTTGTGAAGACGAAAATGTTCTCTTTTCCTGTCACGTTACCATTAAGCACATTGTACAAGGTAATCAAGTTACATTCCAATGATCTAAGACACATATCGCCCTCTCCATCCTGCAGGGCATCCTGACGGTGGTCCTATGTTGATGTGTTTTGTTTGGGGATGCGCTAATTAAAGATCCTGTATGCTGTAATTAAGATTGTAACCACACTTAAGTGAAATTTTATATATGTATATAATTATGCTTCTAAAACAATTTTCAAACATCAAGGAATATGTAAAATATGTACTGCAAATATTTGTCCATATTATATGTAATCATTAAAATATACGCATTCATTTATTATTGAAAAAAATGACTTATACTTTATGGAAAATAAATTTCTAATTACCTTCCTTTATTAACATGATATGTAAATTCTGTATTATAACAAAAAATGCTTTTTGGAACTTACAATATTGATAAATCTTCATTTGAGCATTATATTTATGATATAAAACCATAAAAAATTGAGTAACATGATCTTTTAGTGCCGCTTTGTTTTACAGAATCATGGAAAATACATCTATGAAATACATCTAATTATGAAGTGTATATTTGTATCTGAAAATATGAGCCATAAGTGACATATTTTTCATTTAAGATCGTTGATAAAATTATGATGAAATTTACTTTTGTTTATATAATATTTTGCTTTCTCAACAATTGGTTGTATTCACTTGGCATGGAAAAAAGGCAGTTTGACAATGTCATTATTTCTTTAGGTTTCTATTGTATACAAGAAATGCAGACTATGGTGGGTTTAGATTTAATGAAACACATCAATAAATCTAACCAGTAAAACTATCAAATCAGCGGGCTCAACAACTATCAAATCAGCGGGCTCAACAGAATGTTAATGTCACGTTAATGTCAATGTCATTGTTTTCGCTCCGTTAGTAGTGAAGCGACAGGTTTGATTTGATTATAATAAGATTGCCTAAATGTCACCCGTAAAGCAAATGGATGTATTGTATACATCTTCTGTTTCATTTTCATCTAAAACGGGCAACAAAAACAACGGAAATTAAAACAATTTATGCTCATCATAATGGGCCGAAACACTTAGCCTACATATATTTGTCGCTCCTTTTTCACAAAAATAATTTCAACAGTTCAATTAGTTCATCTTAGGTATCAACACTCATTCTATTTTTTCAGTTTTATTACATGATCATCACTTAAAAGCCACAATAACTTGTAAACAAGAACAATACAAGGCAAAAAAAACTATTAAAGTTAGCAAGACATTTAATTACTCACGATTTTAAAAATGTGAATTCATACTGATACATTGATATTATAATTTTAATATGAAACTTTAACTGATCTGGCATCACGTACATTATGATATTTTATAATTGAAATCTTATCATTTATGTTTTTAGAAGGAGCAGAGAAACATGTAATATATGTCACAGAATATTGTAAGAGACAGTGACTTATTCAAATATTTACCTAAGCTTTGTTAACTTAAGTATCAATTTTAAACAAATTCTATGTTTTTGATAATAAGAAAACCTAAGCTAGGACATGTGTTTACAAATGAGATAAAAAAAAAAAGGCTCAAGAAAATACTTACACTTACCTGTCAGGAATCCTGACCCTTCCTCTACTTTTCATGTCTATGTTGATTTTCAGTTTTATAATAATTTTCTGTTAAATGAAGGTATTAATACAATATTATAGGACATTTTGAGGTTGTAAGACATTATAGGACGTTATAAGGTTTATACTTTTATAAGAAATGATTAATTTTACACGGCAATCTGATTTATAATCGGGGCCAAAGCCCCCTCGTACAAATCAGATAATAGCCTCGTGTTTCGATGCTCTTTCTATTGCTTAGCTAACATATCTGCTTGTTCATCGGTTACTAAAAAACCTTTGTATATGTGAGACACATTATTTTATAACAATGGAATGCTTTTCAGAAAATGATTTAACAATGATGAAAAAACCTCACCTGATTGTCAACAAGACATACTGGAACTGTATCATGATATTCCTTCTGCCGCACACTTAGGAAATAAGAAAATGTTGAGTTGCATTCGTCAATCTTTTTACTGGCCTGGAATTACTGAAAGAATAAAGAAATATGTTAATAACTATGACCTATGTACTGCACGGAAAACAAGTCAAAAGCAACTAGAGCACCTTTAGGCCAGAACATTGTTTGTGAAGCAATGGAAAAGGTATCTCTTGACATATTGGGTGCTTTACCATTAACAGAAAATGGTAACAAGCAAATTCGTTGAATTTATATCCCCCGCCGAGTACTGGTTATTATTAACACAACAACTGAAGACATAAGGCTTTATTTATATATTAATCATGGCATAAACAGTAATATTCTTTGAACTTGATAAATATTCAGGGCAATAACACAGCCATAACTTTGTGTTAAATAGTAAAATCTGGAAATGCCAATGAGATGTATGCATACTACATAACTAATCAAGGGCCATAAATCTGAGTTATAAGTATCTGACTGGAACAAGGCGACTATATGCATATCTCCTCTTAGTATCCCATAAAGTTTCATTGAATTCCAGCCAGTAGAAGAGAGAAGTAGCAAGGAAACAAATATTTTTCTATATGGATACTGCATAACTAATCAATGGCCATAACTCTGAGTTAAAGTGTCTGACCGGAACAAGCAACGATATGCGCACCTCCTCTTGGTATTGAAGGTTCCCATAACGTTTCGTTGAATTCCAGCCAGTAGTTGCAGAGAAGTAGTGCGGAAACGATTTTTACTCTATATGCATACTACATAACTAATGAAGGGCCATAACTCTGAGTTAAAGGGTCTGACCGGAACAAGCCGACGATATGCGCATCTCCTCTTGATATTGATGATTCCCATAAAGTTTCGTTGAATTCCAGCCAGGAGTTGCAGAGAACTACTCCGGAAACGATTTTTACTCCATATGCATATTGCATAACTAATCAAGGGCCATAACTCTGAGTTAAAGTGTCTGACCCGAACAAGCCGACGATATGCGCATCTCCTCTTGGTATTGAAGGTTCCCATAAAGTTTCGTTGAATTCCAGCCAGTAGTTGCAGAGAAGTAGCGCCGAAACGATTTGTACTCCATATGCATACTGCATAACTAATCAAGGGCCATAACTCTGAGTTAAGTGTCTGACCGGAACAAGCCGACGATATGCGCATCTCCTTTTGGTATTGATGATTCCCATAAAGTTTCGTTGAATTCCAGCCAGTAGTTGCAGAGAAGTAGTGCGGAAACGATTGTTACTCTATATGCATACTACATAACTAATCAAGGGCCATAACTCTGAGTTAAAGTGTCTGACCGAAACAAGCCGACGATATGCGCATCTCCTCTTGATATTGATGATTCCCATAAAGTTTCGTTGAATTCCAGCCAGTAGTTGCAGAGAACTACTCCGGAAACGATTTTTACTCTATATGCATACAACATAACTAATCAAGGGCCATAACTCTGAATTAAAGGGTCGGACCGGAACAAGCCGACGATATGCGCATCTCCTCTTGATATTGATGATTCCCATAAAGTTTCGTTGAATTCCAGCCAGTAGTTGCAGAGAACTACTCCGGAAACGAAATTCGGACGGACGGATGGACGGACGGACAACGCCAAAACTATATCCCCCTCCCGATTCCATCGGCGGGGGATAATAAGTTGCAATGATTACTGTCAGGCTTTTTAAACTCGTCTAGAATTCTACCCTATGAAGATTCGTGGGTACATTTATGAAAAATTTTCAACTATTACATTGCTAGATTTTTCGTCCTGATTAACGTAAGCATTTTTCCCCAAAGAATGTTTGATTGTGATAAAAATGTCAGAAACAGTGCCAATTGAGCGACATAAATAATCATTCATTTTGCTGATTTCCCATTACATTTTAAATAATTTATTATCCAGTCAAGTTCCTCCGAATAATCAAATGACTTCTTTTTCTTACAGCCAAGGTATATGTTAGGACGATTACAGGATTTATAGATTATTTCCGTGTTTTCATTGTGTAGCTGAAGAGTGCTCATTATATCATTCTTAATATGTCTGTGCTCGTGGCAGTTAGTGCCATAACAGGGACTTTAAAAAAACTGCGAAGTTGAGCCATTTCTTTGTATTCCGGCCTAAATTCCCCCCCCCATTCAGAAATTCAATGGGCCTCGTCAAATACCAGTAATGTCATTTTACGTTGCCATACTTCCGTCAAGAACATACATCGCCACTTCGGTTTCAGCGCTGATTCTGATGAAGCAAACAAAAACTGATACTGTCCTGATTTCATATCTGTATTGTATAAGTTTAATGTAAAATATGTTATCATCATAGAAGAGAAATAACGTAAAAGATACATTTTTAATTATTTGTAATTTCTTCTCTTCTTCATATTACCATGCCAACATATTATAATATTTATCTTTTTACAACGAGAATTTTAAATACAACTGTTGTTTTCGGTGATGGTTTAAGCTGTGAGCGGGGAAGTGATGCACAACGTGCAAGAAGTAATGGTGTTACGCCAGAAGAGAGGTTAGATGGTCTGGAACCTGCCGCACAAGAATTTCATAAGGAAATGTTGCTATTGCAAGATTTCTTTGATGTTTTCTTCAAAGGATCGAGTTCTTGTGACAGGGGCACGCTATGTCAGATAAAAAAATCTATTGAATTTAAGACAGGTCAAGTCAGACATAGGGGACAACTTTTCTCATGCTTGGGAATTAATGTGTACTGTTGTTGAAAGTTTCATTTGTATTCTTTTAATCAAAACAGTGCAAATGCCAGATGCAAAGTTACCACCAAATGACACGCCTGAAAATATAGAAAATTCAGATTTGACTGAAAAAATTGCATACTTAAAAAAAGTTTGTGAGAAGGTTGTTGATCAAATATGGTTTCAACTTGATACTGCATCACTAACTACCAATGACGGTTGTGAACCAACTATCATTTGCTGTGGTGAAGATCTGGAAGATGATTTCATTGGATGTGAATGTCGAAGTGCATGTCCTAGGGGTGAATGTTTTCACTTTTCTTGTGTTAATGTTGATCCCCATCATTTGCCTGTGTCATGGTGTTGTAGCCCCGAATGTCGGCGACGAGAAATTCAGCCGTATCGTTTTTGCAATTGTGGGCAAGACCTAGGCACAGACGTTCCTATGATAGGATGTCATTTAGAGTCTAAATGTACCAAAAAAGAATGGTATCACATGCGTTGTGTTGGAATAGACCCAAAGAAACCACCTAAAGGCAAGTGGTTTTGCTGTGATAATTGTCGAAATTATGTCAAATCTAAAACAAAACACAAGAAAAATAAAGATCCTGTAAATGACGAGGACAAAATAAGAAGTTATTCTTTGGCTCTTGTTTAGGCTGGTTTAAATCTTTTATGCCGGCGTTATGTTGTTCTGAAGCCGACGGCGAGGCCATGATTGCTTATTGGCGTTTAGACCTTGTTCATTTTTTTGCCAATAAGCATCCAAATTATACAATTTTGACCCATGGGCTTTTGGCTGCTGTAAATGGATGGAAATCTGAGAAAGTCAGACATGACCTCATTTAAAACGGAACTGTTAAATACGGAGGAGGGAGAAATCTTCCGCTCGACTTTCTAAACAGGCTCTTCAAAGACCCTCTTGAGTCGGCAAAAGGCCGTTATACCGACACCACTATTCAGAGGTGTAGCCAGATAATTGGGCCGTTAGGTGAAGCATTAGACAATGTTTTTGATACAGATGTTGTCGAGAATGCAGTTTACCGACACAGACGGCGCCCTAAAAACTAGGATGGCAATGTTTCACGCCCGTTAGATATTCTTGGTCACGAAAATTTATTTAAAAATATTGCAGGTCGTAAACACTCGCCTTTTTCTGATTTTCATTTTTCTGTTAATACTCGTCAGAGTGGGCAATTTGCAGCAAAAATATCACAAAAAAAGTTAGACAAGCTTAAACAAATAATATTAAACGAATGAGACTAAAACCAAACATTTCAGTATGTGTTGCTTCTTTCAATAAATAAAAAAAACAAAAAAAAACAAACAAACAAATCTCCTGCTTAAGATATGTGAATGAGGATTGCCTCACTCACATTTACGCAAATCTTAATTTATTCTGCATTAGTTATCATTCAGTAGTTACAACAACTCATTCTGCCAGTCTTGAATTTCTTATACATGTTATTTCTTTAGTATAGTGTGTACTATTTACTTGTTTGTTTGGATTTTTACGGCACGTCAACACATAACTGGCCATATCGTGCCGAATGCTATAATAGGCTTAAAATGTTATGTAAAATTTTGTAAATGACAATAGAAATGAGCCAATTAGATCTTAGAATACAAGTTTATCTCTTTCAAATAATCAATTATGTTTTTTGATGGAATTGTATTAAAGAGTTCTTTGAGTGAATTTACAGAATAAAATCTATTACGGGCCTGTGAAAAATCATGACATTCATGAAGAAAATGCTTGACAGTAAAATTTTCATTACAACCTACACAGAAAGGGGCATTGTCATTTGTGAGGAGATATGAGTGGGTAATTCTAGTGTGTCCAATTCGGCATCGAAGAAGAACTGTTTGATCACGGCGGTTTGACAGAGATAGAGATTGTGACACATCAAGAGATGGGTTTATATCGTGAAGTTTATTAAAAACGGCATTGTCCCAATTTGCTTTCCATTCAGATGATACGAGTTTATTTATAGCCAGTCTAAAATCACAAGCAGGTAACAATCAGTCAGTTTTTTGAAAATTTAATTATTGTTTAGCTAAAGCATCTACTTTTTCATTTCCTCGTATACCTACATGACTTGGAATCCAATATAATTTAACAGATTTTGTTTTTAGTTTATTATGAAATCGTAAAAGAAGTTTCTTTATCATGATATTGTCAGATTTTTTATTTTTAATGTATATTAAAACAGAAAGCGAGTCAGAAAATATCACAAATTTATCATGCGTATGCTGTGCTATGTATGACAATGCTAAATCGATAGCTTTTGCTTCAGCAGTTTAAATTGATACATTATCTGGTAACCTCATACTACATGTAAAATTATTTTCAATCACAGCCGCACCTACTTTGCAACCTTCTTTTGAACCGTCCGTATAAAATCTTCATGTTCTTTCTTAATTGCTAGAGACTTCTCTTTGAAATATTCAGGTGAATTTGATGACTTTTTTATATTTAAAAGGTTAATATTTATTTTCGGGAAATTATAAGTCCAAGGTGGAACATCCTCATCGTCATTTTGAAGGATACTGTCTGGATTAATTTTAAGTTTATCTAAATCATCTTTTAAACGAAGGCCTAATGGTTTAATTTCCTTTGGTTTGTTAACAATTTTTTCAGTATAACTTGGTTTGAAAATAATATTGTTAGCTGGATTTTTGCTATTAGATGCACATACAACATTTAACATTCTGTTAGTGAGGATTGCCTCGCTCACATTCAATCTTAAGTAGTAACATTTCCTACGAACATAGATAGATCGAGGTAGGAATATAAAAATTAAGCTTAAATGTAACCTTAAGATCAATCGCAACTTTTCGGCTCTTTACGTAAGTCTTCGGATAAGGACCTCGAACATAATAGTATGAATTCACAGAACGAATATAGTATTTCGGATGTCAAATATATACATTCCTTTTACATTATCGGAGATTACACTCTCTGTTTCTGTTTACATCTGAAACCACTTGGTAGAACTACTTTTACTCCGTATTGTTTCCGAGGTTATAATGAATAATAGCCGATCACGTTCCGAATGACCTTAAGATATATCATTTTTTATTTACTATTTATTCTTTAAAAAAAACGTTCAATGTATTATACATTATTTTAATGTAACATCATTGGAGAAAGAGGATTGCCTCGCTCTTTTAATTATTTGTATTTACATAATGAACAACCTTTTACCAACGTTATCCATACTTATAGATAAGTTCACATATTTCATTTTAACTGTACCCAAAACTCTTATAGGATATACAACTGTATTGTACATGTACATGTAATAGGACAAAAATACGAGTTTTTAATGTGGCAAGTTCAAAATCCTATTTAAAGGCTCTTGCGGGGTAAACAATTAATATCTTGAGAAACAATATAATTTATAATATTGTTATTCTTCATAAAGGAATCTATCTCAAAATAATATTTTACAAAAAGAAATTAATAACTGTCAGAACGGCGATTCAAAGCAATTTTTTAAAATGTTAATTCTTTTGTGTAACTTACAAATAAAAAAGTTCGTTGATACGGTGGGGTGTCCTTGCTTACTAATCAGTGGCTTTAATCTTCTTTATAATAAACGATGATAAATCTTTTTAAACTAAGAAAAGTGATTTGAAACTTTTTTTTCCATATATATAATTTCCACAAATTAAAAATGTTTAATAGTGACTGAGGATTGCCTCGATCACTAATCTCTTGCTGCGGAAAAAAAATCGTCGAAAAGAATTTTTACTATAATTATTCGGGCGCCCTCGGCTGTTACTGTTCCGAGTTGAGGAAATGGACAACATACAGGTGAAATTTGTGTGATTTGAAATTGGATTAGATTTATTTACATACGAAGGTGAGTCATTTATTTTTTTTGCTGCACATTGATGAAAAAATGAAAAATCTGCATATCTTTTGACTCATGAAGAAGTCGATAAGACGTTGGAGTGTACGTAGTACTGAAGGAAACGTCTTATGTTATACGACTAGAATTCCACCAACAGCAAATCCATTGTGTGTTGATGTTCATGTTCAACAGTTACAGTATAATCTAGTGGCTTCTCCCCGTACATGCAATCAATGTTGTAATATTTTCATCCTCAAGGGATTGTTCGGCGTTCAGTGTCGGGTGTCCCCCTCCATGTCCAGCCTTCATAGGTTCTTGTTGCTGGGTCATATGGGGGTTGCGTTCATTGAACGCCGCCTTTCCTTGTTGATCTTGTTTATCATATTCTCATAACATCGACCGAAAGAGCCTGAAAATGAATACTATACCTAGAAAATAATATTACGTCAAAAGGTCAGAAAATAGAATATTTAAAAAAAATGACTTAGTTTGGTTGTTTAACCCAGTAAGAAAGATAGGCGTGTGTTCAAAACTCACACTTTCAAGTGGAAACTACCGTCCACGCCCCCTAGCACTGGCTTAAGCAGAATTCAACATTTAAAACGAACTAGTACAATTTTGAATTTTGAAACATCCGCAGATGTGTTCGTATGGCAGTTATCATGGAACCTTCAATGTGACACGTAAGTGCCATTCCATGAAAAGCGGCATATGGTCCCCAAGTAAAAAATGCGGGTGCCCTAAACGAGAAAACAATGGGCGGAACTAAATAAAATGGAATTTTGAAAGGGGATCAGAGGTTATGAAATATGATAAACAAGATCAACAAGGAAAGGCGGCATTCAATGAACTCAGCCCCTATTCGAGCCAGTAACAAGGAGCCCAGGAGGACCCCAAACAAAAACAGGACAGGGCACAAGGCAGAGCACGGCTTATTACAGATAAGACGTCAAAAAACAAATTTAAAAAGCAGGCCACATATCCTAAAGGTGATTCAACAGCATTCAAGTGAGGAATAGTGGATCCGCCCAACAAGAAAATAGCCGAATAGAACCACAAGCACAACAATAATGTCGTGCTGAACGTTCTATAATGTTTTCAGTGAAAATGCCTTACTATACAATGGCATGGACAGTAGAAATCTTCTTGGCAGAGAATGTTATGAACTTTGTGAATGCCTCTGTAAATTCTGGATGTCAGTTTTAAAGATATCTAAGAAATAAAACAAATTAATGAACTTGCCATTAAAGCAGTAGGAAATACCATTCCTGGGAATATGCCACTTTTTCCACATGCTCCTCGTAATTGGAATATGGTAGACCACTCAGTCAAAGTGACAAACTGAACAACTGGTAGGACAATCAGATGGCCGCCTGCAGATTGGAATGAACATTTTCTTGCAAAAAAGTGTTTGAACTTTATGGCAGTTTTTTAACTAGATGAAGGAGATGATTAATTACCAACTTCTCAGGAAATAACAAGAATAAAGATCAACAAGGCAAAGTTCACAGGACGCCCCCCTCGACACACCCAAGTAGGGCACCCAGAAGGCAGCAAACAAAAACCTGGAGTGCACACAAGGGCGAAAGGAGTGGGATATGTAATGTGAAATAAAATAAACAAAAAAGACTTGAATAATGTTGAATCACCCTTAGGATATGTTGCCTGCTTTTTTAATTTTGTCTTTTGACGTCTTATCTGTGATACGCAGGCTTCATAACCTCTGATCCCCTTTCAAAATTCTATTTTATTTAGTTCCGCCCATTGTTTTCTCGTTTAGGGCACACGCTTTTTATTACTTGGGGACCATACGCCGCTTTTCATGGAATGGCACGGAAGTGTCGCATTGAAGGTTCCATGATAACCGCCGTATGAACACATCTGCGGATGTTTCTAAATTCAAAATTCTACCATTTCATGTTTACATGTTGAATTCTGCTTAAGCCGGTGCTAGGGGGCGTGGACGGTAACTTGCACTTTCCAGTACCGTCCATGAACAGGCTCAATCAAACCGAGCCTGCAACATTTTCAATTTTGCCGTGTTGGGCTTTCTTTAGGGATTCTTTATTTATCTATTTTATGATCACGTCCGTGTTATTTGTACCGTGTGGCGGCTGTAAAAAGTCGCCCCGTACATTTAATCAATGATGTTATATTTTCGATCCTTGAAGATCGTTCAGCACGACATTATTGTTGTGCTTGTGGTATTTTTAGTTTCAACTTTTTGGCATTTTCTAGTTGGGTGGTTCCAATATTCCTACTTGAATAATGTTGAATCACCCTTAGGATATGTTGCCTGCTTTTTAAATTTGTCTTTTGACGTCTTATCTGTGATACGCAGGCTTCATAACCTCTGATCCCCTTTCAAAATTCTATTTTATTTAGTTCCGCCCATTGTTTTCTCGTTTAGGGCACACGCTTTTTATTACTTGGGGACCATAACGCGCCGCTTTTCATGGAATGGCACGGAAGTGTCGCATTGAAGGTTCCATGATAACCGCCGTATGAACACATCTGCGGATGTTTCTAAATTCAAAATTCTACCATTTCATGTTTACATGTTGAATTCTGCTTAAGCCGGTGCTAGGGGGCGTGGACGGTAACTTGCACTTTCCAGTACCGTCCATGAACAGGCTCAATCAAACCGAGCCTGCAACATTTTCAATTTTGCCGTGTTGGGCTTTCTTTAGGGATTCTTTATTTATCTATTCCATTCCCCTGTGCCTTTTGACTTCATGGGCCTAATATTCAATTATTTATTTGTTTTCTTTTAATTCCTTATCAGTTTCTAATGATTTATTCTTAGGTAGTGGTTTGCCTGCCCGTGCTCTGCCTTGTGCCCTTTCCTATTTTTGTTTGGGGTCCTCCTGGGCTCCTTGCCACTGGCTCTTGTTACTGGGTCGGGTGGGGGCTGCGTTCATTGAACGCCGCCTTTCCTTGATGATCTTGTTTATCATATTTTTCTTTGATAAATACAACTTCCTGCTATTCAATCGGTCAAATCCTGTGCAACAAAATACAGAAAGTGCGAAAAGACGTTTTCTGAACCGAGTCTTTAATTCTTATGTAATTTTGTTGTGAATAATGCTTCCGAGGGATCACTTTGTTTCCAGATTTTTATAACTTTACAACAGCAGGTGTCAAGTGCTGTGTGGCAGCTGTAAAAAGTTGCCCCGTACTTCACTTCAGTGTTGTTATATTTTTTCTGGTCTTTTGGAATCATTGATGCCAGCACTATTAAGTGTTGAGAATTGCGTACCGCTCTTTAGTACCACTCAAGCCGGTGCTAGGGGGCGTGAGGGATATTGCACTTATTCATTATCTCTCATGTACAGACTCAATCAAACCGAGTCTGCAATTCTTATGTAATTGTCCCCCGCCTTTTCGAAGAAAAAAGGGGGATATAGAAATAGGCTCCGTCCGTCACACTTTCGTGTCCGGTCCATAACTTAGTCATTTATGAAAGGAATTTGAAATAACTTGGCACAACTGTTTCTTATAATAAGACGATGTGTCATGCGCAACAACCAGACCCCTACCTCCAGGGTCAAGGTCGCACTTGCTCATTCAAGGTCAACATTGTCTTTTTGAGGGTATATTTTGTGTCCGGTCCATAACTTTCTTATCTATGAAGGGATTTTGTAAATACTTGCCATAATTGTTTACAATAATCAGACGATGTGTGATGCGCAAAAACCAGTCACCTACCTTCAAGGTCACACTTGGAGGTCAAATATTAACATAGTCTGTTACAAGGTATATTTCGTATCGGTCCATAACTTTCTATCTATGAAGGAATTTGTAATAACTTGGCACAAATGTTTGTTATAATAAGAGGATGTGTCATGCGCAAAACCAGACCCCTACCTCCAGGGTCAAGGTCGCACTTGCTCATTCAAGGTCAACATTGTCTATTTGAGGGTATATGTCGTGTCCGGTCCATAACTTTCTATCTATGAAGGAATTTTGTAAATACTTGCCATAATTGTTCACAATAATCAGACGATGTGTCATGCGCAATAACCGGTCACCTACCTCCAAGGTCAAGGTCACACTTGGAGGTCAAATACTTGCATAGTCTGTTACAGGGTAAATTTAATGTCCGGTCCATAACTTTTTCATAGATCAAAGGATTTTGAAAATACTTTGCACAAATAGTCACTATAATAAGAGGATGTGTCATGCGCAACACCTGCATCCCTACCTCCAAGGTCAAGGCACACTTAGAGGTCAAAAATTAACATAGTCTGTTACAGGGTATATATTGTGTCGGATCTGGAACTTCTTCATAGTTCAAGGGATTTTGAAATAACTTGTATTGTGCCCTGTCCTGTTTTTGTTTGGGGTCCGCCTGGGCTCCTTGCCACTGGTTCTTGTTGCTGGGTCGTGTGGGGGTTGCGTTCATTGAACGCCGCCTTTCCTTGTTGATCTTGTTTATCATATTTTTTGGCACAAATAGTCACAATAATAAGACGATATGTCAAGTACAACACCTGCACCCCTACCTCCAAGGTCAAGGTCACACTTAAAGGTCAAAGGTTAACAGAGTCTGTTATTTGGTATATTTTGTGTCCCGTCCATTACTTCTTCATAGCTTAAGGGATTTTGAAAATTACTTGGCACAGATAGTCACAATGATTAGATGATATGTCATGCGTAACATCTGTGTCCCTACCTCCAAGGTCAAGGTCACACTTAGAGGTCAAAGATTTACATAGTCAGTTATAGGGTATATTTTGTGTCCAATCTATAACTTCTTCATAGCTCAAGGGATTTTGAAAATACTTTGCACAAATAGTCTCAATAATAAGACGTTATGTCATGCACAACACCTGCTCCCCTACTTCCAAGGTCAAGGTCACACTTAGAGGTCAAAGCTTAGCATGATAGATTTTTAAATTCTGTGTTTCATTTTATTTTTTTAACAAATTTATTGTTGCATTTGCAGATCTAGCATTTATCATAATTTTTGACTGAATGTCCTGAGATCCATACCTCATCTTTTGAAATAGCACAATGTTATGCTTCATATAAAACTTCCCGAGGCGGGGGACGTTGGTAACTCTGTTACAAATTCTTGTTTTATTATTACTTGAAATCCTACAGAAAGACTTTGCCATACAGGGTATTCCATTAAAGTGGATCGAATCTTATTTAACCAACAGACATATGAAAGTTGTCATTGAACAGTCCTCATCGGATACTGAACCACTGAGGTTCGGGGTTCCCCAGGGTTCTTGTGCTGGACCGGTGATATTTACTCTCTATATAGCTGCCCTTAACAAAATAGTCCAGAAATATCCGGCGGATTTGTATGGATATGCAGACGATCATAAAGTGGCATTTAAAATTAGAGCTGGTGACCATCACAGCGAAGAAATCGTTCGCCAAAAACTCACTGACTGTCTTAATGATATTGTGTCATGGATGACTAGATTTAAGTTAAAAATGAACAATAGCAAAACAGAAATCATCATTTATGGTACAAGACATCAGCTGAACAAATTGAACATTTCCAGTGTCAATGTTGGTGGGGTCGAAGTCAACTGTGTTGACAATGTGAGAGACCTTGGAGTACAGAAGATGACCAGGACTTTAAGTTTTGACATCCATATTCAAAAGAAGTGTCAGATTGCACACATGCAGTTAAGAAATTTGAAAGCAATCAGAAAACATCTCACTCAGAAATCTGCAGAAATCCTCGTTCACGGTTTGATTCATTCACATTTAGACTTTTGCAATGGATTATTCGCTGATATTCCAGCCTATCAACTTGATAAATTACCACGTGTGCAGAATTATGCTGCTAGAATTGTCACTGGAGCTGCTTACTATCAATCCAGTGCTGAAATTCTTAAATCACTCCACTGGCTTCCAATTCGAGCAAGAATCATGTACAAAGTTATTGTGACTGTGTTTCGTGTTGCAAATGGCACCGCTCCATTGTATCTTCGTAAATTGTTCACTAAATGCCAGAGTCAGTACAGGAACAGACTGAGATCCTCATCATCTAGCCACATTCGGTTTGATATACCATCAACAAATTCAAAACTTGCTGATAGATCCTTGGCTATTGTGGGACCTAAATGGTGGAATTCATTGCCAGACTATCTGAAGGACATTACCAATGAAAATCAGTTTAAGGCCAAACTTAAAACATTCTTGTTTGGACTGTTTTTCAACTAGAGTTGTAGATTGGCTGTGCCATCGAGACTGGGTTTGGGGGTGTCTTGATCAAGCATATGTGTATATAGTCTTAATAATGTACAGCGCAATCGAATATTTAATACATTTTTGCGCTATATAAATGTCTTGCATTTGTATTTGTGATTAATGCTTCCGAGGGATCACTTTGTTTCCAGATTTTTGTTGTGATTAATGCTTCCGAGGGATCACTTTGTTTCCAGATTTTTATACTTCACAACATCAGGTGTCAAGTGCCGTGTGGCAGCTGTAAAAAGTTGCCCCGTACTTCATTTCAGTGTTGTAATATTTTTCTGTTCCTTCGGGATTATTGATGCCAGCAGTCTTAACTTATTAAGTGTTGAGAATTGAGTGCCGCTCCAGCCGGTGCTAGCGGGCGTGAGAGATGTTGCACTTATTCATTATCCCTCATGTAAATACTCAATCAAACCGAGTCTGCAATTCTTATGTAATTTGTTTTGATTAATGCTTCAAAGGGATAACTTTGTTCCCAGTTTTTATAGATATTAGGAACTTCCTAAAAAAGGGAAAGATGCTGACCTTGTGTCTATGCTTTTATTGAACGTTCATTGAACGCCTCCTTTCCTTGTTGATCTTGTTTATCATATTTAAGTTGCAAAGGATCTTCATCACCTCATGTGCTGTCACAAATTCAACATGTACCATTGAGAGTGTAATCATCAAAAACAATATGAATATAATTATATCATAGTTTGCGGTCCTTTCTGTTGAAAATGTGTCAGAGTTAAATCGTTTACATATACATGCATGCAACCGCCTTCGTGGTCGAGGGGTTAGAGTCGATGACTTCTAATCCAGTTACCTCTCTGGCGTGGGTTCGATCCCCGGGAGATGCTTTGGTAGTTTAGCGCGGAGGAAGGTAGTCTATTACTGGTGTAACTCTCCAGGAACGATGATTAGGAAACTACCCGCCTATTTGACTGAAATACTGTTGGAAAAAGGCGTAAAATGAAACAAACAAACATAAACATGCACAGTGCGTTAACTGGAGTGCAGTAATAGTTACCCGCACTTCAGAGCATGCCCATTGATTGTTTCATTTTTGCTGGGGTTTACTTATTGTGACGGCAAAGAAAGGGAAAACGATAGAAATATCATATTCAGATGCTCGTTCATTGGATACTTTTTTCTGGGGATTCATATTGTGACAACAGGGAACGTGTTTTTATGTTTGACTATGATACAAAAGAGAAAGAACATCAACACACACGGTAAATTTACTTTTAAAGAAAACGAAATAGTTTCAACAAGTATTTTATTTCTTTTAAAATAACCTGTCTTTGCCCTGTCCTTTTTATACCCCCGCACAACAAAGTTGTAAGGCCGCTATTCCATTTATACGTGATCAGTGGTCCGCGTCAGTGATCCGTGTCCGGGCATGTCCGTGGGTATTATTCCATAGGTACGTTATTTTCTATATACTTTTAATTGAAGTATAGCGAACAGAGGATAATTATTTGTAGAATATGATATAATTTCATTCTAATACCAAAAACAGTTGTAACATCAAAGAATTAGGTAACAAACATTGAATATCAGTTAGGTTTTCAAATAACATCTCTTTAGCAACCGATGACCAGATGTTGTTTTTTTTAATCTGTCTTTGCTGCATCATAAACTTATATGTTCTGTTACACTATTTTGGTGACTTCTTTAGTATTTTCTTTCGAAATCGATAAAGTATTTAATTTCGTTCGAGGCATTTTGTAGGGATGAGACATGTCAGTGACTGTCCGCGTCCGTAAAAAATCGCTCATCCTGCGAAACGTCGCGGAAGCGGATGGTAAACGGACAAAAGGAATAGATTCAACGTATTCTTTGATTAGCGAATCGGTAACGGATGCGGATGACGGACGCGGACCACTGATCACGTATAAATGGAATAGCGGCCTAGGGGGGTATACTGGAATCAGCTTGTCCGTCCGGCTGTCCGTCGGTTTTTTCTTGTCCGCCCAATAACTTAAGATTCCTTTGACCCTTAGTCTTCATATTTGGCATAGAGGTTAGTCATGATTAGTAAATGACCCCTATTGATTTTGAGGTCAAAGGTCACAGGGGCCTTGACTTCAAAAAGCTTGTCCGCCCAATAACTTAAGATTCCTTTGACCTACAGTCGTCATATTTGGCATGGAGGTTAGTCATGATTAGTAGATAACCCTATTGATTTTGAGGTCAAAGGTCAAGGTCACAGGGGCCTTGACTTCTAAAAGCTTGTCCGCCCAATAACTTAAGATTCCTTTGACCCACAGTCTTCATATTTGGCATGGAGGTAAGTCATGATTAGTAGATGACCCCTATTGATTTTCAGGTCAAAGGTCAAGGTCACAGGGGCCTTGACTTCAAAAAGCTTGTCCGCCCAATAACTTAAGATTCCTTTGACCCACAGTCTTCATATTTGGCATGGAGGTAAGTCATGATTAGTAGATGACCCCTATTGATTTTGAGGTCACTGGGGCAAAGGTCAAAGTCACAGGGGCCTTGACTTCAAAAAGATTGTCCGCCCAATAACTGAAGATTCCTTTGACCCATAGTCTTCATATTTGGCATTGAAGTTAGTCATGATTAGTAGATGACCCCTATTGATTTTGAGGTCACCAGGTCAAGGTCACAGGGGCCTTGACTTCAAAAAGCTTGTCCGCCCAATAACTTTAGATTCCTTTGACCCATAGTCTTCATATTTGGCATTGAGGTTAGTCATGATTAGTAGATGACCCCTATTGACTTTGAGGTCACCAGGTCAAAGGTCAAGGTCACAGGGGCCTTGACTTCAAAAAGCTTGTCCGCCCAATAACTTAAGATTCCTTTGACCCACAGTCTTCATATTTGGCATGGAGGCTAGTCATGATAAGTAGATGACCCCTATTGACTGAGGTCACCAGGTCAAGGGCAAGGTCACAGGGGCCTTGACTTCAAAAAGCTTGTCCGCCCAATAACTTAAGATTCCTTTGACCCAGTCTTCATATTTGGCATGGAGGTTAGTCATGATTAGTAGATGACCCCTATTGACTTTGAGGTCACCAGGTCAAAGTCACAGGGGCCTTGACTTCAAAAAGCTTGTCCGCCCTATAACTTAAGATTCCTTTGACCCACAGTCTTCATATTTTGCATGGAGGTTAGTCATGATTAGTAGATGACCCCTATTGATTTTGAGGTCACCAGGTCAAAGAGGCCTTGACTTCAAAAAGCTTGTCCGCCCAATAACTTAAGATTCCTATGACCCACAGTCTTCATATTTGGAATGGAGGTTAGTCATGATTAGTAGATGACCACTATTGATTTTGAGGTCACCAGATCAAAGGTCAAGGTCACAGGGACTTTGACTTCAAAAAGTTTGTCTGCCCAATAACTTTAGATTCCTTTGACCCACAGTCTTCATATTTGGCATGGATGTTGATCATGATTAGTAGATGACCCCTTTTGATTTTGAGGTCACTGGATCAAAGGTCAAGGTCATAGGGACTTTGACTTCAAAAAGTTTGTCCACCCATTAACATAAGATTCCTTTGACCCACAGTCTTCATATTTGGCATGGATGTTGATCATGACTCAGGGTTGCGTTCATTGAACGCCGCCTTTCCTTGTTGATCTTGTTTATCATATTTTAAGATGGGAAAATAGAGAAAATAAGAGTCCCTAAAGAAAGCACAACACAGCAAAATTGAAAATGTTGCAGGCTCGGTTTGATTGAGCCTGTTCATGGACGGTACTGTCAAGTGCAAACTACCGTCCACGCCCCCTAGCACCGGCTTAAGCAGAATTCAACATTTAACATGAACTGGTACAATTTTGAAACATCCGCAGATGTGTTCATATGGCGGTTATCATGGAACCTTCAATGTGACACGTAAGTGCCATTCCATGAAAAGCGGCATATGGTCCCCAAGTAAAAAATGTGTGTGCCCTAAACGAGAAAACAATGGGCGGAACTAAATAAAATGGAATTTTGAAAGGGGATCAGAGGTTATGAAGCCTGCATATCACAGATAAGACGTCAAAAGACAAATTTAAAAAGCAGGTCACATATCCTTATGGTGAAGTAAGGAATACTGGAACCACCCAACAAAAATAGCCAAATAAAAAGAACTAAATTACCACAAGCACAACAATAATGTCGTGCTGAACGATCTTTAAGGATCGAAAATATAACATCTCTGGAACATTCTTTGCACTGGAATATTTTTATATCAAAAGTTCGTTTTTTTCTGAGCTAAAACCATGATTATTTTTGGTACATTGAGTTAAGCATGTATTGCATATTTTGATATTTGTTTACTATGTAAAAATAAGAATTTGTAAAGATAGCCCAAAACGGCAATATAGAAAATGTTGCAGACTCGGTTAGATTAAGGCTGTTCGTCAAGTGCAAACTACCGTCCTTACCCTAGCACCGGCTTCAGCAAAATTCAACAATTAAACATGACATGGTAAAGATTTCCTTGTTGATCTTGTTTATCATATTTTAGAAACATCTGCAGATGTGTTCATATGGCGGTTATCATGGAACCTTCAATGTGAAACTTCAGGTTCCAGATTTTCAGTGCCATTCAATAAAAAGCGACATATGGTCCCAAAGTCATAGAAATCATGTGCCCTAAACGAGAAAACAACGGGCGGAACTAAACAAAAAGGAATTATGAAAGGGGATCAGAGGTTATGAAGCCTGCATATCACAGATAAGACGCCAAAAGACAAAGTTTAAAAGGAGGCAACATGTCCTTAAATGATTCAACGTTATTCAAGTAGGACCATTGGAACCACCCAAATAGAAAATGCCAAATAGTTATAACTAGAAATACCACATAACCAACATAATGTCGTGCTGAACAATCTTGGAGGATCTGGGCAACTTTTTACAGCTTTCACACGGCACAAACAACGCAGATGTGGCGATAAAATAGAGAAAATAAGAAATTTGCAATTTTCTAAAGTATTCCGACAAGATGGTTGCCATTTCAAGAAATTCCTCTCTCCTGCATACTGCCAGGACAAATGGAATATTATGGTTGGTCAATTTTTACAGTCCTGGCAATTTCAGAGTCTGCCAGGCTATCTTCACTTTTCATTTTTTTAAAATCCGGACAGTCGTGAAAGCTAGTGACAACGTAGAAAATTGGATATACAACTGTCTGGTATTTATTATTATTATTATATCTGGTGCTCTTCAGAGTTGAATTAAAGGGATATTGGCTATTTATTACCAATAAAATAAACAAGATCAACAAGGAAAGGTGGCGTTAAGCTTACTAAACATATTCACAAACAAAAATACTAATAATGAATGGCTTCAAATTTAAAGCGTTCAGGTTATACTCTACCTTTGATATTTGTTTGCAACTACATAAAATAGAGAAAATAATAATTCCTAAAGAAAGCCCAACACGGCAAAACTGAAAATGTTGCAGGCTCGGTCTGATTGAGCCTGTTCATGGACGGTACTGTCAAGTGCAAACTACCGTCCACGCCCCCTAGCACCGGCTTAAGCAGAATCCAACATTTAACATGAAATGGTACAATTTTGAAGCATCCAAAGGTGTGTTCATATGGTGGTTATCTTGGAACCATTAATGTGATACGCAAGTACCATTCTACGAAAAGCGGCATATGGTCCCCAAGTAAAAAATGGGTGTGCCCTAAACTAGAAAACAATGGGCGGAACTAAATAAATGCTGACCAACATTCTTGTAAACTTTCAGGCCTACAAGTGAAATACTTTTTGAACTATGCATGAACAAGATGAAAATTGTAAATTTATACTACTGTAAGTCAAGTGCGATAACTCTAACAAAGCTGAAAAAAATCCACATGCAAAGTCCCAGGTTCATAGATTCACAGTGATGTGAATCATTATTTCTGTAAGTTAGTGATGTTGATCATTATTCCTGTAAAGTTGGTTGATTCTAACTCAAGCACTCAAGGAACAAATAACATAATGAAACGGTTTTTTCTAAGTCAAGGGAAATAACTCTACAAATACTGGATAAATCCACAAGCGAAACCCCAGGTGCAAAACTAAATATGCTGAGCAACCTTCCCGTAAGGTTTAATGACTCTATGTCAAATCCTTTTTGAGTTACATGCAACACAATTTGAAAATTGCAAAAACTTTCTAAGTTAAGGGCAATAACTCTAAAAATGCTAAATAAATCCAGACGAAAATACCCAGGTGCACAACTACACATGCTGAGCAATATTCCTGTAAAGTTTCATGACTATGTCAAATCCTTTTTGAGTTACATGCGACACAAGTTGAAAATTGCAAAAAATTTCTAAGTCGAGGGCAATTACTCTAAAAATACTAAATAAATCCTGACGAAAATACCCAGGTGCACAACTACATATGCTGATCAATATTCCTGTAAAATTTCATGACTCTATGTCAAATCCTTTTTGAGTTACATGCGACACAAGTTGAAAATTGCATAATTTTACTAAGTCAAGGGCAATAACTCTAAAAATACTAAATAAATCCAGACGAAAATACCCAGGTGCACAACTACACATGCTGATCAACATTCCTGTAAAGTTTCATGACTAGGTCAAATCCTTTTTGAGTTACATGCGACACAAGTTGAAAATTGCAAAATTTTACTAAGTCAAGGGCAATAACTCAAAATATCCAGACGAAAATACCCAGGTGCACAACTACACATGGTGATCAACATTCCTGTAAAGTTTCATGACTCTAGGTCAAATACTTTTTAAGTTACATGCGACACAAGTTGAAAATTGCAAAATTTTACTAAGTCAAGGGCAATAACTCTAAAAATACTAAAATATCCAGACGAAAATACCCAGGTGCACAATTGCACATGCTCATCAACATTCCTGTAAAATTTCATGACTCTAGGTCAAATACTTTTTGAGTTACATGCGACACAAGTTGAAAATTGCAAAATTTTACTAAGTCAAGGGCAATAATACTAAAAATATCCAGACGAAAATACCCAGGTGCACAACTACACATGGTGATCAACATTCCTGTAAAGTTTCATGACTCTAGGCCAAATACTTTTTGAGTTAGATGCGACACAAGAGAACGGAAGGACGGACGTTCCAACATTTTGCGTTTAGAGGCTATTTTCTTTGTTATTTTCTTTGTTTTCTTAAGGGCTACTAGCCCCTAAACCCTTTGATCACGGAATGAACATATTGTTCTCTTTTGTTCTCTTTACGGTTATATAGCCCCTAAACCCAAAATGTTTGCTCGGACAGACGGACGGAGAAGGGTAAATCTAAATGCCCGCCACTAAAGTGCGGGCACAAAAAGCAGGCCACATATCCTAAGGGTGATTGAACAGTATTCAAGTGGGGTATACTGGAACCACCCAACAAGAAAATAGCCAAATAGAAATAACTAAATAACCACAATTACTACATAAAACATAATGATTTAAACCAGATATTCTTTAACATACAAGCATACTGGCGATAAACTTTTCAATATAAGAGGATGTAGCCGAGTGCAATGGCGGGCTGTTGCTAGGCCCTAACCTGCAAACTAGTTGCGGGATTAACCTGTCCGTGCTCTGTCTTTGCCCTGTCCTGTTTTTGTTTGGGGTCCCCCTGGGCTCCTTGCCATTGGTTCTTGTTGCTGGGTCATGTGGGGGTTGCGTTCATTGAACGCCGCCTTTCCTTGTTGATCTTGTTTATCATATTTTAACCAGCATGAATTCAAATCTGAAACGTTGAACTTAATGAAGTTCTCTGTATTTCCGTCCCAAATAAAGTAAATTTATTAACTATGTATGAACCTGAATGTAAGCAAAATTCTATTTACTTTCATAATTATGTTAGTATCAAATGTTAATCCATGTCTCAGAATGACCAAGCGGAATTTTATTTGTAAACATGTACATGTAAATAGATGTATTCAAACAGTGACCGCCATGCAATTTACAATGTGGTGCTAGGGGGCATGGACGGTAGTTAGCACTTGGCAGTACCGTCCATGAAAAGGCTCAATCAAACCGAGCCTGCAACATTTTACAATTTTGCCGTGTTGGGCTTTCTTTAGGGATTCTGTTTTTCACTATTTCGCAAGGTTGCATAAAATATCACAAATAAATGTAACATAAATAAATAATTGAATATAATTTGGACAGGAGATCAGAGGTCATTGGTCTTCTTTGTAAGTAACAGATCGTCGTCAATGTATATATAAGCGAGAGTAACTTATTTTTAATGTGATTCAACAATACTTATATATGCATATTGCAATTAACTATAAGAAAAATTATTTACATAAGTAAAAAAAACAAGTTGAATGCATATCATTTCTTTTTAATTATTTTGATTTAAATTTGTTCAGTAAAAAATGACTGGATATCGGAGTTAAATAGATTACTTTTCAAAGCAGAAACTGCTAGCTATGTCACTTAATGTTAGATGTAAAAAACATTAAAGCTGCACGCCTCAAGATGAGCCAAAATATTTCTAGAAATTCAATCTTTAGATAAATGTTTTAAGATATTTAGAAAAGAAGTAAACAGATTCAATATTTAATTAATTATTTACATGTTATGTGCGATTAATGACTGATTTTGCCGTATCAATCTCTATAATTCTACTGCATTACTAACGCAGTAAGAGATATTTATGTATATTTGATCTTTTTGGTAAATAACGTGGACTGCAAGTGCCGTTTGCAACGTGTATTCATGAAGATGAATTCGTGAAGGTGACTGACCACTTTTTGATTACAAAATATGTTAAGGATAAAATATACAAAAAAATATCAATTACAAGACTATCCCACTCTTTATATCAATTGAACATTACCAGTACCTACCGTAGGATATCTATAGTTTCCCCCTTAGTAAACTGGATTATAATTGAAAATACACGTGAAGTAAAGTATAAAATCAAATACAATTATATATAACAATAATTACAAGTATGGCAAAATGTAAGGTTATTTTTACTTTAACTTTCACTCTAACCCTTAACAACTGAATGGATAAAATGTCACTTTAAAATTGCCGTGTTTTGTGTATCACTTGTTAACAAGAACAAGCATCTGGGGTCACATTTATCTCATTCAGGCGATATTTTCTAGTATGCCAGTTACTTGTATAACCAATAACATTCAATAAGTGCCAAATCAAGAAAAGTATGTGAGGTACACGAACATTATATGAATAAAAAACTGTCATTAGCGAAATTTTCTTAATTCTTTTAATGAGGCAATTGGTTTCCTTAGTTCGTCAGGTTAATGTATATATCTATTTACTTATACTTAGATCTACTTAAATCGACACTTGAACATATAAACAGTCGTTAGAAATTAATTTTGATTTATCTTACATCTTTGATACTACTACATATCAAATAAATACTGGCATTTAAATAATTGAAAAGTATGTAAAATATGATAAACAAGATCGAGAAGGAAAGGCGGCGCTCAATGAACGCAGCCCCCACCCGACCCAGCAACAAGCGTCAGCGGCAAGGAGCCCAGGAGGACCCCAAACAAAAATAGGACAGGGCCATTAAGTATAATAGGACATGGCCATATGTAAACCATACTACTATAAAACATGTATCACATACTACTGGATAAGAAGACCTTTATATATAAAATTCAAGTCATACAAGGAAGGCACTTAGCAGACATGAAATACTTTAAAGATAATGATGAAGTTATAATGATCATTTCCCCTGGCTTTCCACGTTACTTTTAAGATATTCATTTCAAGACAATTTCTATCTATCGGTTCGATTTCTTTCATAAAAATCTGGAAACAAAGTGATCCCTCGGAAGCATTAATCACAACAAAATTAACGGAAATTTGCAGACTCGGTTTGATTGAGTCTGTACATGAGGAATAATGAATAAGTGCAACATCCCTCACGCCCCCTAGCACCGGCTTGAGCGGTACTCAATTCTCAACACTAAATAGTGCTGACATCAATGTTACCGAATAAGCCTATGCTTTTTAAATGTATCTTAAAAAATCGCCAATGGATACCCTTCCATGTACATGTAAAAAGACAAACTGAGAGGTCTTCTATTGGCTGATTACGTTTAAAAAGAATTGTTTAACGCTTGTTATTACGAGTATATTCTTTGCAAAGATTATTAAAGGTTCGAGCAATCATGGATACAGCTAAACATCATATTTATTGGATGTTTTTAATTGTTTTTCATGAGAATCTTGTACTACCATACAAAATAACTACATATAATAACTAATGTACTAGTATCGTACCATTTTTGTACTGTTATTTTTTCCTACAGATTTAAAAAGAATCAGATATTTAGTACATGAGCACTTATGTTTACAACGTGATCTACTAGAATATAGAATATCAATATTGCCGATTATTAACATTTCTTGTCACTTTACTGCACTTTAAACCCTGTGCTTTTAGATTAACAGTCGTCAAAACAGTTCCATAAAAGGTAAAAAATGGTTCATATTAATATGTCTCCCCCATTTGCTTACAGACAAAAACTGCCTTAAACGTTTTATAACTTCCTTGTAAGTATTACTGTTGCTAATTTTGAAACTGATAATTGCATTTTGTTTATTACTTCAAGACATGGCATAAAATGTAATACGAGGGAATATAAAATTTCATTAATAACTCGACACTGCTATACATGTATTGCATTGTAGTAGAATTTCATATTATATGTATATTATTTTACAAGCTTACCACCGTTAAGTTAACTTATCTGTGTATATACTATGCTCAAGACATTTGAATATCTATAAAGAGTATGTTATGATCATCGGCATCTTCTAGTAAAGTAACAGTGTTCAAGAATAAAATAAATACAAGATTTTTTTTTGTTCGGTGTTACAGCTGTGCGACTTAAATTCTTAAACCGGTGCTAGGGGACGTGGACAGTAACTTGCACTTTCCAGTACCATTCATGAACAGTCTCAATCAAACCGAACCTGCAACATTTTCAATTTTTGCCGTGTTGGGCTTTCTTTAAGGATTCTGTTTTTTCTCTATTTTACCATAATAACTTTAGTCAAGTTTAATAATTGAAATGTTTTTGACACTTTCATGCTCACTCAACGTATATTAAATTTCAGTTCACTGTCTTTGCGACTTTACATATTCAATCGAAATGTAAAGAACTCTATGGCTTTGGAGTATTTTTATTAGTCGATCTATTATAAAACACCTTTCATAGGACAATGCATGCTACTCTCCATTTTCTGATAAACATCAATGGCACTACTGACTTTTCAAATGACGGCTATAAATATGTATATTATACTTTTAAAGAAATAAATGAGTATGAAGTCATTGCTTTCAATTATTTTAGTGCTGAGGGATGAATACCAATTAAGCCGGTGCTAGGGGGCATGAGAGATGTTAACACTTTCCAATTACTCTCATAATCAGAATCAGTAAAACTTGGTCGACGAGTTTCAACTTTCTGATTTGCTCGAATTACTTTCTTTTTCAACAGTTTTTTATCATCATTGATCCATTATCATTGCATTATCATTTATAACGGAATAACCAATTTTGGACGAACAGACAGACAAGCACTTGATTCCGGGAAAATAAATCATGAATAATAATAACAAATAAAATTGTATATGTATGGGCTAGTATGTGTAGTTTTGTGCTTTAATATATTTGTACCCGTCTTATTATTTGTTACAATTCGTGTATAAAGCATTTAAGATGTAATTGTTATATATTTGATATCGCTACAGGAAATTCGAATGGCATTTTCTAATGTTAAAAGAAGTTGTGTGTAAAATATAAATGTATACAAATAGCAATTATAAATAAATGTTATTCAAAAACAATAAAACCAACACAGTGACACACTGTCTCAAACAGACAGTTGCAAGCTTAATAATAAGATTTCTTTAGTACTGCTAACATAGTTTATTAAACAAAATCTTATTGAAATTCTACCGACTAGCTGACCTTTCAAAAGTTAATATAAAATAATTTAATCATTGCAAACTAATGCTTACATAATCTGTAGTACCATACTAACGAGACAATTGAGTTTATTTCTGTACTAGAAATGCATAAAGATCAACAGATATGTCCGGAGTCCATGTGAGTCTGTATTAATAATTAATTAATTAATTATTAGACTATTCCCGACTATTCGTTCAATATGGGAAAGATAAGCTTAGATGTAAATGACTTTTGCTCTTGTATTGAATGAGCTGTATTTGCTGTCACAGACGCCTTGTCTAGCATTTACCCTTAATGTGTTACATTTCTATCGTCACATATATTCACTGTTAGTCCCTTAATATTTTGAAAATAATTAGTATCTGCCCGACAATTATAAATACATATCTTAAATTTAAGCTTGATTTGGCATACAGCTGTAATGATATTCAAAAATGCACGTTTATAATTGAAAATACTTGTCCGAAAATAATTTGATTGCTTGGTTATTTCAGGAGAGATGTATGAAGTATTTTTTATTAGTTTAAACATATTTATTTTAGCTCGATTTCGAAACAAGTTCTTGCAACTTATATTATATCTTTCAAGTCTGCTTCCTGGAACTAACCGTTACAGGGATCATATGAGAAATCATGGTCTTGACCCGAGTAAGTTTCGAACCCATGAACCCTGGGCTGAGATGTAGACACTTTAAACACTAGGCCACAGCTCCCCTTCTTGGCCGCCGCTACCCTTCTGAACAAATTTTTGTACTATTTATTTGATTTGCATTAAAGAAAACCATCTCATTTCAATAGTACATTTATATTCTTTATTTGATAACAAACAATAAACAAGATACATTTTGATTGTAGCAATAACACAACACTTAAGTTTTAGTTAATTCCGCTGTTTTTTGTCTTTTTTATTCTTAAAAGCAGTACATCCAATACATTTTATGGATAGAAAAGATTATAATCGTCGTAAAAAAAAAATACTGCGTAATGACACGTATTAAATAATTAAATTTGAACTTCAAATTATACCATTGGTTGCCTATTTGTACCTTAACACATTATATCATTAAACAGTAATAAATGCTAATCGAATATTGATCACGACATTCAAGTTTATAGTATTTCGACAAGTTTGTACTATCTTATTAAACAATACAAATATGACACATAGTTGTTGTTGGTACGAAACATTCAGTAAGTAATTTAACTTACAAAGAATCACCATAAGAAGCAAGGCAGATCAACCTTATCTCAGTAACTTCAAATTAATTAATAGAAAATACATTACCTTTGATTTGATGCGCGAAACATAATCATAATCAGGAAAAGTGATCTGAATTTTTTGCGATAAGTTGCCTTGTTTGTACTAGAAATGAACTGTTTGTGAATTATATTCGTAGCAAACGTATTACACTTGAGACGCCATAAACACAACAGTTATTCATCATTATATAAACCAAAATATTTTGAATTTGGCAGACTATGTGTTTCTTTATTTGGATACATTTTTTTCTCTTTCCTAGAAACAACGAGAATAAGGATTGGTTACTTGATAAAAATAGACAAAATAATGATATTGACTCCGAGCGCTGGTCTTACTAAAGTTCTCAGATAAATTATTTCTAATATATAGAAATAGTAAAATATGCCCACAATAGTTAAGTATGACAAACAATATAAACAATTCAATAAAGGCTTCCTCCAACACAGGATCACCAGCAAGGAGCAGGATACACGGGCAAACCTCGGACGGGATATCATTATAAATTATACAAAATAGGAAATCATAAAAACCTACATGGCTATTAAAGTAGAAAATTAAATAAAAGGCCAACCAAGGGAAAGGGAGTAGGGAAAAGCACGAGAAGGACGGGGACGGGGGTTAATAATGAAAACAAACTAGGGAAAAGGAATGATATTTACCGTAGAAAAACAGGAAAAGACTCACAAACTGCCGCCACAATTGCATGTAAAAATAACAAGACAAACATCTGAGGAACAAAGAGGTATGCGGCCTTGGAACGGTCAACAGCATAAGTACTGCTGGGGAGTTTAAACCGGTTATTGGTGCACCGAACCTCAGTCTTGACCACAAACATGTTTCTTTTTAAATATGTTTGCTTAGGTTAAACCTAAACAGAAGTGCATAGCACTTTGCTCTGTCCTAGCATAATTCAATATAAACTCTATTGTTGATTACAGTATCTGCTCATTGGGCTTATTATGGACAAATTTTAAAGGTAAAATAATCATATGTTGATAAAGAAAACATGTACAATTCAAAAAATAATTTAATCCTATGGCTTTCTGAGGGAAACAGTGTTAAGAAATGTCTTGTGAAAATGTGTTCTAAGATGATACAATTTTATGAAATACGTCTTCCTGTTCAATAGTTTACCTCTTTGTCTTGGCAGGTTGTGACGATCTATTTTCTTAGCTTTACTAGATTTAAATGTATACTTGTCTTTTCCGTTCTTTATGTCTTGTAATATGCACTTGCGAGACATAAATTATGCCGTTTTTCAACAGATTAAGATTGTGACTTGACTTTTTATTCAGCAATAAAATATTTCACATTTTAGTACAAAATATCTTACATTTTTTCCATTCTGTAATTCAACTTTTTAAATAGAGACAAACATCAAAATAATCACATATTAACCGTGGTGTTACAATTAAAAGTACAATGTATATTACGCAATGACAATTTCAGATAGTGTTTTGGAAAAAAATAAACCAAAGAAACCTTATCCTTCTCATTAAATACCAGTTACTTGATAAATTCATTTCACGAAATATTTAACATTCTAGCTCTTCGTTATTTACGACAATCCAAGCTGTTGTATTTCTTTGTACTTGATAAACGTCGCAAATGATTATATATTATTTCTCATTGTAGGACAATTTCCATCTTTATGTTACTATGTCATGCAAAATTGTTTTGAAAAAAATATAAATAAAAAGATTCATAAGTCATTGTTTTAAGTGAATTTTATCAATCAAATATAAAGATAGTAGATAAATTATTTGTAATGTGACTTATTTTTAAATAGCAGCTTACTGTATTGAGAATGGTAAGAAAATCTTATTTTGATGTCATATAAACTGGATGCCTTCAATATTTTCAGTAATACCCGTGCTAATAATCTGTTTAAGTTAGCGTTCATACCAACATTTCCCTTCACGAAATGGTTAACAAATATGTTTTTACCAACCTTGGCAAAAAGTTTCTTTTATCAACCTTAGCGACTGATTTACATTGAGCACTAGTTTATATAAATTATAATATACCGGCGTGATTATTTCTTAAAAAGTGATAATATGATATTAAATAACCCACTCTGTTATTTTCAATAATCATTAATTGTTTTTAAGATCAACAGTGTAAGCTGATTCGGTAAAGATTTTTTTCATTTATATAATTCTAGTATTATTACATTTATCAGATTTATTCAAACATTAATCTATTTCAATGTCAAATGTTAAAAATCACATTAAAGGATATAGTATTTTATGTGTATGGTTTGGCGATATATTAATTCATAACAAAAAAAAATGTTGGTTTCAGCTAATTAAGAAATCATAAATGAATTAAGGTAACTTTTCTTGGAACTGACAATCATTAAAGGATATATAATCATATGGAATAATACATACGCAGCTTCGACCTTTGCGGACCTATCAATATCATCTGTAGATTGTCTGTACTTACTCAGTGTATTAAACCAAACAACATATGTAGGAAAATATCATGGCGCCTATAAGCTAAGAAACAGTATAAAGTAAAGTGTTTTACAAGTAATGACAATAATATTAGTGCTATCAGAAGAATTTCATAAACCATAATACCTTTGTTTACTCTTAATAATGCATACCATTTGTTTTGTATCCATTTGGTAAAATTCAGAATTATTTTGGAAGTAAATTTTGTTTCTGATATGACAAATATTCTCACTAATTTGTCGGAATTTAATTGCATAATTGATGAAATAAGTCAATTGTGTACTGGCATTAATAATGCCAGAAGCTTTGAAATGTGTTTTCTTTAGAATTGATAATTAAATGAAAGTTGTTTTTTTTTATGTTAGGTATAAATTATTTATGTAAAAATATTATTGTTTCAGAATGATTCAAGATTGTATCAGAGTAATTTTATACATTTTGAAGTAAACAGTTAATGATGTGAAAAAAGCTTTCGTCACCGCTACCATAATACCTGATAATTTGATATTTTGTACACCCTAGAGAGTGTAACGTTTACTCATTTACATTTGGCCTACGTTAACAATAAAACAGCATATTCTCAATATATGCAAAAAAATGTATTCACAAATAAAGAGCACGTGTTCTTCAAAGGATTCACCTTATTCGTTTTGTTCTCAGTTTTCAGGCATAGATCATCATTTGAGCCGCGTCACGACAAAACCAACATAATGGTTTGCGACCAGCATGGATCCAGACCAGCCTGCGCATCCGCGCAGTCTGATCAGGATCCATGCTGTTCGCTTACAAAGCCTATAGCAAGTAGAGAATCTGATAGCGAACAGCATGGATCCTGATCAGGGTACATACATCAATAACAAACAATAAACTGGAAATTATGTCTGCGTCACATGACGTCAATAGCTATGACGT
Organism: Ruditapes philippinarum; assembly: GCF_026571515.1. Classification (NCBI taxonomy): domain Eukaryota; kingdom Metazoa; phylum Mollusca; class Bivalvia; order Venerida; family Veneridae; genus Ruditapes; species Ruditapes philippinarum. The sequence continues at coordinate 163,338 of NW_026866375.1, forward strand.
TTAAACGTAACAAAGGGTTTTGCGTAATAATCAGAGACAGGATCAATTTGATGCATCACACTTGTGAAGAAAGCAGTTAAGTGCAAATGTTAAGAAAAAACACCAGTCAAACTGACTAAGTTATATTAAAAAATACTTATTAGTAATTGACAGATATTAAAAAATTTTTTGGAATTCATTCCATTTGGTGATAATGTTTCTAAGTGATATATCCAGGAAGTCTCTTTTTAAAGTCTTTTCCAAGGATGTGTTACTTTATCAAAAGGCATTAAAAGAGAAATCCTGGATAGTATGTCCTCGGGTGTTGAAATGTTTAGAAACATTTGTAATTGTTTCAGGATAATGGTTTATATCAAATATATGACTATTCATACGTTGGGAACATTGTTGACTAGTTTGTCTTATATATATATTGTTTTGAACATTTTTACATGAAATCAAGTATATTACATCAGATGATTTACATGACATATCATACCTTATATCATAACAAGATGTGTTGATGGCACATGTAAATGAATTAAATTCATCTAGTTTTAAACAATGGGAACAGCTAGGTCTGTTGCATTGTGATACCTTACCAGTTTTATGTCAATTGTTAAGTTTAGACTGAACTAAAATATCTTGAATATTCTTTGGTCGTTTACATGTATATGCAATGAAAGGTTCATCTGTAAGCAATTGTCTAAAACACTCATATTTAGAATATTTGAAAAGATTCCAGTATTGGTTTATTACTTTACTAATATTTGGCAAGGATGGATTGTAAGTGCATACAAAAGGAACGACTTTTCCGGGTTTTTTATTACTAGTTAAAAGACCATCTTGCATTGTCAAAAAGGCACCTTTCTAAATGTATCATTTAATATATTTGCAGGATAATTCGGGCTTCAAAATATTCACTGATTTTGACGAATTCTTTTCTAAAAACATCATCATACGCCTATATCGTTTAGCGTAAATAAACGGAATACGGAATAAAAACAATATGTACATTTTATATTATTATGAAAATTATTTAGTGCGTCTATAAATTGTAATAAATATTCTTCTGAATATTTCCAGATGGAAAAATGTCATCTAAACATCGCAACCAAATAAGCAGTTTTATATCGCAGGAGTCTAGAAATTCTCTTTCAAGTTTACTCATGAATAGCGACGCAAACAAGGGGCCATTTAAGTACCCATTGCTATACCTAATACTTGAAGGTTATTTGTTCCATTAAATTGAAAATTGTTTTTGTCTAAGACTAAATCCATGATCATTGTAGAAAAAGAATAAATAAAACTCTGCGACATACTACCATTGTCCATAAAATATTTACAAGCATTTATACCCTCATCATGTTGAATGTTACTGTATTAGGATTGATCAAACTGTTATTGGCCCGATGCACTTCCGGTAGTCAGAGAACCTAGCTAATGGTCTTACTTTTCAATATAATCGCCCTCTACATTAATGCACTTTACCCACCTGTGCTCCAACTTGTTTATCCCGTCAGAATAGAAGTCTCTATTTTGGTCCTAAAAGTATTCATTGACCGCCTCCATGACATCTTCATTGCTTCCAAGACTTCTACCATGAAGCTTGGTTTTCAGTTACGGAAACAGGAAGAAGTCTGAGGGTGGCAAGTCCGGAGAATACGGGGGATGGGGGAAAATTTCAAAGCCGCAGTCAGCTGCATCAGCCATCGCAACTTGGGATGTGTGAGCTGGGGCATTGTCGTGCAGGAGCAGAACGCCTCGAGTCAGTTTGCACTTACTTTTTTTGCACGATTTCCTTACGCAGACGACTCATTTTGTCTGCATAGTGCGTACAGTTTATGGTACGACCTTGCTCAAGATAGTCAACCATGATTATCCCCTGACTATCCCAAAAAATTGAAGCCATCATCTTCCCTGCTGATGGATCCCTCTTGAATTCTATTCGGAGGTGATGAGCCAGGTTGCTTCCACTGCATGGCCTGTTTTTTAGATCTGGATCGAAGTGATGGACCCATGTTTTATCCTGAGTTAAGATCCGGTTGATAAAATAAGATTAATCTTCGTAGCGAGACAAAAGATATCTTGAAATGTCAAAAATATGATAAACAAGATCAACAAAGAAAGGCGGCGTTCAATGAACGCAACCCACATGCGACCCAGCAACAAGAACCAGCGGGTAGGAGCCCAGGCGGACCCCAAACAAAAACAATACAGGGCACAAGGCAGAGCACGGACAGGCCAACCACCAAAACGATCAATAATTTGTAACTCATAAAGAACTCAAGGATAACAAATAAATGACAGAACAATATATAATAATAAATAAGCCTGGTCCGTTTCTAATCGTCAGTCAACTGTCTGGAAACCCATCTAGCGGAAACCATTGTACTTCACAACAGCAGGTGTCAAGTGCCGTGTGGCAGCCGTAAACAGTTGCCCCGTACTTCACTTCAGTGTTGTTATATTTTCTGGTCCTTCGGGATCATTGATGCCAACACTATAAAGTGTTGAGAATTGAGTACCGCTCAAGCCGGTGCTAGGGGGCGTGAGGGATGTTGCACTTATTCATTATCCCTCATGTACAGACTCAATCAAACCGAGTCTGCAATTCTTATGTTATTTTGTTGTGATTAATGCTTCCGAGGGATCATTTTGTTTCCAGAATTTTATGCCATAGACATCAGTCAGAATTGCATGAACTGAACCAAAGTTTATACCCACACCCCTAGCAATGCTTAGCAGGTCTCACCTTCTGTCGCACATGACCAGATCGTGCACAGCTTCGGCAGTTTCATCGTTGGTGCCCTCTTTAGGCCGCTCAGGCAACTTATCATCTCCAATGCTCTCCCTGCCCCTCTTTTATTCAGCAGCCCATTTTTTTACAATGCTATAGGAAGGGGACTCCTTTTAAAGTGTATCCATGAAGTCTTCGGGGATATCTCCACAACCTTAAATAATCGGTCTACCTTGAGAACCAAGAGGGTATATCAGGATAATATGTTATGAATTTTCGGTAGCAGATAAAATTTTGGTATTCTGTCTGTTTTTGATGGATAAAGCCGATTCTATTTTATGGTCTAAATTTTCCATCGTATCAAAATCGTATTTAAAATGTGGGTTTTCATCAAGGTTTGTATAGTTAATGATATTTTCAAGTTGTCTGTTAGCTTCCGAAATATACTTGTCTCTATTCATGTTAACAATATTAGAACCTTCGTCTGTTTTCTTTAAAATAATAGTTTCATCTTGGCTTAGTTGCCTTAATGCTTCTTGCTCTTCCTTTGATAAATTTGATTTGTATCTGTACTTTTTTCACTGAACAAACTTTCATTCGTAACTGCCTCTATATCAAGATCTAAAGTGGAGTCTCTGCCATATTGGGGTATAAATGTAGATTTTGAATCTTGTTTCAGCTTTCATTCATTATTTTCAGGATCGTTGATAACTTCAGAGTCATTAAAAGAGGAAAAACATTCTAGTCGATGGAATTTTCTAGTAAATTTAAATACATCTTGTTTTAATTGTACAGGCTTATGATGTTTAGGTTTAGGGCAATATTTTAAACCTTTCCCTAAGTCTTTATTCTGTGCCAGTTAATGGTTTTATAGAAAGGTTAATTACTGTTTTTCTTACCCATATCGATTTCTTTGTGCATTTTCTTTTGTTGTTTCCATTTGCGTTTGTATGTGTAATTCTGACAAATCTTCTGTTCCTTGAAGTTTTTGTAGAATGTTGGTCAGTTGTTGCAGTCATTGTTAGTGGATTTTGTTGTTTGTTTTTTAATTGTTTCGTTTCCCCCTTTTTAAGGCCCCCGCATATGGTATCTTTCTGTTGCCCGGGGCTGATTCGTTTTTTGAAAGAAACTGTATTGGCTGAATTATTCTTAACTTGAATTTCTTGTTGTTGTTTGTCTTTGTCTACATGTTGTTGTTTTGTTGAATATGATTTCTTTAAATGTTTGATATGCTGCTTGCTATCTCTAAAGTCAGAGTTTGCTCCTGTACTATTACCAAACTTATTCTTCTGTTTGTCTACATGCTTTTCCATTTTTGAGGAGGCTCTTCTTTGATGATTACTGTTATTGTTCTCCACAATGAAACAATCCCTAGAAGTTGCAAGGTTTTCCTATTTTTTGTCTGTTTTCGTTTCATTTGATTCTATTTTGATATATAAAATATATTTTATTATACAGCTAAAGCAAAGATACTTTAAAGAATATATCTATAAGCAAACCATAATTTTTAGTATGCAATAATATTAAGTGATTCTATGTATTTATAAACGCAATTTATTGCTCATAAACTTTGAAAATATGTAGAGAGTTTATAATTTGTACAAGAAAGATAAAACAGAAAAATAACATAGAAATATTCTCATTAAGTAGATGAAAGAAAAACTGATTAATTAGTCAAAGTAAAATCTTAGTTTTATACGTTTGTTATAATGAGTATCATTCCTTTTAGTTGACATAAATATACATACTACTCGTAAACCCATCTCATATAACATGCAAGCTATTTGTAGAAATGTGGGTAATGTGTTTCAGTATCATTAAGCATATTCGGTGACAATGCGGGGAAAAACACATAACCCGATAGTAGAATGTGTTCCTCAGCTTCAAGAAATCTAAAATAATTTCCATTAACTTATGTTACATCTAGCTATACATCTATTTCATTTACTGTATAAAATATAGCTTAATCTTTATGTAGTCATGATATTCGTCAAATAATTATTTAAAAAAACAAACATTTTGTTTTATTTTTCACAATATTAATCAGAATGAATGGAGGTATAATTCTGAAGACTATGTCGGGAAAAAAAATCATACAATACGAGACAAGTAACGAGAATATTACTTTATTTTTAAACGTTTATGTATTTAGAATAAAAACAGCAGAATTTAATATCTCGAACTATATAACCTATCAATTAAGTTGTCTGTAGTTTGTCTGAAAAAACAAAAAACTGTATGTTCTTTGACTTGCTGGTATTAGACAAACCGTTTACCTTGACATATTTTTTTTCTCATTTTTTTAATTTAGTTTTTTTTGTATAACTTATACTTATATAGCTTATACAACAGTAGCACTTGTGATTGGAATAAATTATTTCGTTATGTTAATTTCACATAAAAAATTGTATATCATTTTTAAATGAATAAACCAGATTTGTTTGTATTAAGAATTGTGTGAAAGAAGTTGTTGACTTCATCAAGACTGTTAACCAGTCAAGGGGACCAAATATTTGCAAGACAAGTGTTGAATATTGTTAAATGCAGGTGTTTTATATATGTTGAATTTTTTTATCCTCGCGGATATAGTGCTATACCTATATAAATGCTTACTATGTCTTAACAAGTTGAAAGGACAGAGAAGTGATAAAGGATTGGCCTTTTTGACACTTTTTGTTATTGATATAAGGAAGTGTTAAACTTTTGAGTGAAAAGCAATTTTTACGAAAGAAATATAAGTATGACATAAGCTTACAAAAACCTTTTATGCATTTGTTACATGAAGCGTCAAGAAATCAGATTTAATTTAATATAAACCATGCCATATTATCAACATAGAATGTACAATACATTTTTCCTTAAATGTATAAAGTTTTATATCTGCTGTCTACAACTGAAGTTTTGTTTGACTTGACAATTCCAAAATGCATAGATGAAAGAAATATGATTGTATACATGTATTTCCTTAAGAGCGAATTGCTCAAGCACGAAACAATGAATGAACAATTAAAATCTCACTTAAAATCAGCATTATGTTTTGGTCTGTTTACTTACAATACTAGTGTGTGTTTATAACAAAAGCATAATATTTCATAACTTTGTAAATATTTTTCTAAATCAATATTGACTGTCCATTTTCTGAAATGTGATACTGTAATTTACAGATCGAGCAGCAACTTTGATCTTATTTAAATGTTCCATTTTAAAAGCTATGTATTGATCACAGTTTGTATATTTGTGTATATATAATCAGGTGACTTATAGGTCCTATTGGCCGGGTGTCTTTGTATGTATTCTTGTTATGTATGTGAAATTGATATATGCACAATGTCACTATAATAAACAATTCACTCGCTCGCTCACTCACTCACTCGCTCACCAACTCCCTCACTCACTCACTTACTTAGTTGAAAATCGCCAAAAGGTTATTGAAAAAATACCGTTTAACTATTAAAAATGTTACATGAATATTTCATTACATATAGCTTTTCAAAAAATTCCATTTTGTTTTGTTGGTTTGAAAATAATGTTTTTATTGACACTCGTTTTTTTAGATAAAAAGAATTGTCATTATTTAGTCTAGATACAGATGGTTACAAGAACTTTCAACAGTAAAATATGAGTAATGACACCAACAAATGAGACAATCAAAGTACACAAGATTCAATCACACAAGAAAAAGAAATAAAAACAACATTTAAATTTATTTCAACTTTGTAAAGTAAATTCAGTAAGTGTTAGGATGGCAAGTGTATATGACTGATTAAAAATAAAATTATAACATCAGTCAGATCATTTGTGAAGGCCGAGATCAGATAAAGAATCACCAAGGGAGACCAAAATGCATCAAAAACAAGTGGGTACTGAACAGGTACAGGGCAAAAGACTCAAACGTAAACAGTCTCAAACACATCCATTAAATGTCACGCAAGATTATAAAAGGTATAGTTACGTAATGCAATTCCCGAATATATTTTTACAATGAAATTCTTTTAAGTTGATATGGAAATTTTGTAATTTTAGACATATTTGTTGAAATGCATTGGAATGATTATGAGTGTAGGTTTAAATAATTCCTTTAGACACAGTAAGAAGTTAGACACTTTTAGCAATAAAACAGCATGTAAGAGAGAAAAAGTAATTTGAATCAATCAAACGTTTTTTTAACGAAGAAAAAGATAGTTAGTTGAATTATTCAACACCTACATATCTGTTATTGTTGTCATTAAATTACTGTGAACTTTGTTACAGAAGATTAGTAGAAAAAATGCCAACAAATTCAGTTTGTCTGCAAGAACATTTAAGGTAAAAGAAATTCATATCGCTCGAATATTTTAAAATGGTATTCTTATAAAACATAAACTGACGTATAATCTAAAGGATAAAACTGCTGCCATTTTACAATACACTTCAGCGAAACATTATTTAACATATCTTACCTACTGGTCGGAGACCATCAACCGGACACTTTTTGAACATTTTTCCGTACATATTTCATAATTTTTAACATAGAGACCTAAAAATTTGACACAGTTCAGCTAGGTTCTTCTCCTAACTAACAAACTAGTTTGTTTATTTCTGATTGCATTGACACTTATATCTGAGGCTTACAGGGAGGGTATCGAAATTACCTAAATTGTCTACACTACAGTACCATGTGTCCGGACAGATATGAACATGGCATGATTTAATTCAGATAAAAGTTTGGGTGTTTTGATTTGTGATTTTCAACATGATAAACAATATTTCAGCAGCAAATGCTAAAGTTTTGGATATTCTATTGTTTACTCGCAAATGATTATAGCTGCTATATATATGAGGTCATGCATTGCTTTCTTGACCCCCAAATTTCAACATCAACATTTTTGAAAAAGACATTGAAATATTACCATTTAAGGAGTTTGAAATAAAATTATTTACTTAATTATAGAAGAAACATGCATTTATTGTTGATAAAAAAGTGACTGACAACCACTTTACAAAGAAAATACTAAATTAAGCATTTTATGGGCCCTCCGGGTTTAGTGGGTGTCCGGTTTTGGTGGTCCCCAACCAGTAGTATATAACTAAACATGAATGTTGTTATATTTTCTGGTCCTCCGGGATCATTGATTGTGTTGAAGCCGCTACTAGGATACGTAAGAGATATTGCACCATTCAGTATCTCTGATGAACAGACTACAGTAACACTAAGAGCAAAACATATTTACTTATTATCATTACATATACGTTCTTACAAGTACTCAAGATATAGTTTTTATGAACCTCCTAACCGTGATCTTCACAAAAAAAAAACAGCAATAAAAACTTTACATTTTGTATAGAAAGTTAAATCAACAGATAAATAATGTAAATATACATAATTAAGCACTGTAGCATTCAGTCATATGTAGCAGTTTCCAAAGGATTCTGTAATAATTCATTCATTATCCTGCATTAGTTTTCAATCAAATTTCTGCCCATTGAAATGTCTTGTTGCCTTCAAACTTGACTCATCAAGCCCAGTACGACGTTTTCCAGATTGTACCGAAAATAAAACTTTAAAATTATAATGTACATATTTTGATTCACCATTATCGTTCTAAGAATATCAGTGCGACATCATTTTTGTGTGTGCATGTTGAGGTGTTTTGGTTCCTTCTTTTTGATGTTTTTTCTGGATAGTTGGCTCCAGTATTTCTTCTTGAATACTGTTGAGTCACGTTTTGGATATAGTGCCTGTATTTTATAATTGTCTTTTGACCTCTTGCTTAAAACCTGCAACATTTTCTATTTTGCCCATTGTACTTTCTTTTGGATTCATTTTTCTTTAATTTAAATTTGATGTTGTCTGTGTACTATCATGTGCCATAAATTGATCATTATGACATAATATGAAAATAACAACAAATGTTAGAAGACTTGCAACAACTCTAAAATATCTTAACGTTTAACGAACGTTTAAAGTATAACCCATTTTCACTTTTTGATCCATGTGGGGTTTGATTTAAAATGGTATAAATTTCAATAAAAAACTAATAATTGCGACCACTCATTTCATTATAACCGTTACCGAAAATGCATGTGCGTTAATTTTGTTAAAATAAAGAAGAATGCCAAAATCATTGATTTCAGATTGAGGCAATGTATTCGCATTAAACGACGTTGCGTCAGTGCATAAATGTCATTTTATTTCCGACTGCTCCTTTTGTGCACATACGTTAATTTTAGACATATATTTACAAAGAGGAAATTAAAATAGAGAAAATAAAAGTAATCAATCATTTATGCTTCTTAAGACCTTCAGTAAGTCGACAAATATACATAAAAGATAAAATAAGTGCATTCGACACCGATCCCTTACATTAAAATAAAATAATTCGTATTATCCAGAGATATGTGAAACCATTTAAAGTGGTAGAACAAAAGACAAAACAATTAATAAACTCAAATTATTGTATGTAATCTATTGCAATAGAGACAATCAGTATGCACAGAGACTGATTTTATTGATTTGTGGAAATGATATACATGAAGGAATTTAAATTTACAAAGCACTTAAAATCTCACACAAGCGAGGTGTTACGCAAGTGTGAAATGGCCGCAAAAGAATAGTGTAACATCACAGCTGTAAACTGCATACCCTCAGAAGGAAACTGACACCACGAGTCCTATTGATAGGTAGACGGTGCTCAAACACTCGTATTGGTTAATCATAATGCCTTGGACATAAATTGAATATATCTTAATTTTAGTCTTAGTTGAAATAACCAAAAAGCCATCAATAAATATATGAACTAAGTATAAACATAACCTTTAAATTAATAGACATATCTGAAACTTAACAGCATTCCGCCGCCTTCCTGAGGAAATGGTTAATTAGGCCGTCACGAAGCTGACCTTTAATTAGTGATTAATTGGCATAGACGGCAGGGAAATAAACCATATGGTATTTGTCCAGTATTTATTAAAAAGGCAATTTCTTCAACAAAAAAATCTATTTCAGTTGAAAAGAAAGAAGCACCATTATAGAACTTAAAAGTTTACATGATTACTTTTCAAAGCAGAATTTTTCAAAGATTATTCATTCAATTTTACAATGGCTAATAAGATTCCCATATTTCAGTTTGTTCTTTCCTGTAAATTTTACAGAAAGTCAAACTGATCTAAGACGGCCATCGGCTGGAAAATATATTAATTTCTTCAAAACAATCTCGTTTTCTTATTTTTTAATGTAACCAGATGGTCTGATAGAAAAATTCAGATGTTTTATAACATTGCAATGAAACGGCTTTACACAGATGTGTTTGTCCTTAGCAAAACAATGCCCTTTTAGACGGAAATGACGTGATTTATGCAGGATTTAGTTTTAGCTTTGTTCCATTAAGTCTCGGTAAACTACCCTCATCAGTTGAACATTCTTTTTTTTTTTTTGATATGGAGGAAAAACATTGTTATATGACAAAAATGTAAATAAGATTGTTTGTAGCAAAGCAAGAAATTTAAAATGGATTCTGAAGAGTTAAGATTTTATATGTGTGAATGTTTTTTGTACTTGTATTTTTTTTATTGAGGACAGTGTAATTACGCAGTAAGTCATCAGCAGTAAGTCAGGCGCAGTTAGTTATGCGCATTATTCCAAATCATATAAGAATCGGAATAAATACAAATATAATTTACTTAAAGGCCCACAATGCTACAGATATGCTGTATAATTTTTATTTCTCTTTTTCTTATTTATGTATCTTGTTACAATTTCAACAAATATTACTCATTTCTTCATTTGTTAAATATATACATGCTCTGAATCCAAAATTAAAATATTTTTAACAAATGTTTGAAATATATTTTTCTGAGGCATAATGTGACTTTCATTATTAAGCTTATAAATTCGTTACGCGTCATAAATGAATCTATGTACAATTATTTCAAAATAATATCTCGTAAGTTTTGTATTTTCATACTCATTGACAGAACGAAGAACGATGCAAAGCATAAACATACACTCTGTTAATTTTTGCATATTTCATAGATTTATAAAATTACATGCTGATTTAAGCCTTCATCTTCTTTGTGTTTTTTTTCTTTGAATTTTCCTATTTTTTATTGTTGTTTTTTGTTGTTGTTGTTTTTTGTTTTTTTTTTTATTTTCGGAACAGCACAATTTGGCGCGGAAACAGAAAAGATCATTTTGAATACAAAATTTAAAACAACATCAAATGAACAATTCACCCCACTTGCTGCAATCAAGAGGTGATTGACTTTAGTAATACAACCCATGTAGTTGCCTTTTTCAATCACGCAGGGTTAAACGGTTGCTGCAGATCTGATGTCCTTATTTCATTATTACTTAATCAATTAGAAGATATTGTGTCGCATTGTCTGCAATAAATATGTGAAAACAAATGTGTATAAATATAATGATATTTTCAGTATTTTTGGTTAAAAACAATTGTGTACAAAATTAATGATACTTTAAGTATTTTCGTAGCTTCGGTTTCACTATAAAATTTTTATGCCTTGTGACTAGTCCGAGGCCCATACTCTCAATGCTTGTAAAGCGGATGGACCAGACAGTAATTAAGGAAACTGCTCTTCCGTCAATACTCCCTACAAAGACTGCTTCAGTAATCATGTAATATGTTCTTTACCGCACTATCAATTTAAATAGAGATTACATAAAGGAAATGTCACTAGGTCAATGCGCTTATATGTATCGACTTTATAAATAAAACAATTAACAATTCAATTAAGTACAAACGGCCTTTATACTTTTTGCGTTAAGCTATTACAATGGTCACACAATTTTATTAAGCTGATGAAAATACAATTTTCAATTACGAGATATTCAAATATTAATAATGATTTACAAAATACAGACCTTGCATGTTTAATATTACTTCTATATAATTTATTTAGTGGCATATCTTATTATAAAAGAAATAGTACATAGCACTGAGGGCCCCAAAGCAAAGAGAATTAGGAAAAAGAATGATCCCTGGCAAGCATTAATCAAAGCATAATTTCATAACAAGTCAAAACATTATTACACAATATTTATTTTCAGTTGTCCAGTTAGACAAACTTTGGTTGTGTTGTTTACCGGTAAAGGAACAACCACGAAGGCCGAGCATATAAAGATCATACGTGTATTTCTGTAGCAATGTTTTCATACAAGTTTCAATATTTTGACAAAACTTTTATGTTTATAAAAAGTTGATCAATAGAAATACTAATTACTAGATAACGAATATCGAATTGTTGTAAGGGAATATGCTAAAAGAGCACGTTGCGCGGATTTACTCAATTCCACGTGCATATTCACGAAAAAAATGTGTTTAATTATATACGTTTGTGTACTTATAAATGAGTAAAGAATATTATATACTTATAAATGAGTAAAGAAATATTGATAAAATAAATGCGTATTTTTATTTTCCGTATTTTCACTGTCGATAAAAAATATTTTTTTCACTGAAGTGAAACATATTTTCCTTATTTTCACTGGTCTCTTGCCGGACTACTTTCTTTTCAAGTCAGCCAATACACAAAACTTAAGGGGAAGTCTTTCAAATTGTATTGTCAATAAAGATAGAAATGTATAATCATAAACAGAAAAGTACTTCTGTTATGAAAATTATCATATTGCACTCGTGTTTACCGCCACTCATGAAATACTTATTTTCATACCACTCGAAGAATGTATTTAAAAAACCTTTTATTATATGCTTCATATGTGGATAAACATATTTGTTTACTGTTTTCTTTGAAGCCTTGGAAAAAGACATACATAAAAGGAGTCACGCGCTAAGCGGCTATGGGAACGTTGTTCGCGAAATAAAAGTTATTTGAGTTAGATATCATTGAGATTAAGTAATATTTGATTAAAGAAATATGCCATGAAGAACAAAACAGAAAAAAATGATATAGTTTATATTTTTGAAAAGTAACTGAAGCCATGTTTCAGTATTATGAATTTTTGACTTTTTGTTATTGGGTTACTCCCGCTACCTGTATTCTATTGAAGGTCGGGAATACGTATTTCATGTTCCTCGGCAATCAGCTGCAAGAACGTTTCTTTGAAAAACAATCACTGTGTTCTACTTTTAAAATTCTTCAGTAACAAGTTTTGTCAATGTCACAATATAATGAACAATTGCCGTCTATGATGTTTCTTAAAGTAGAACAAGGAAAACACCAGTTAATACAAATTTTAATATAAATTAAGCTTTATCAAGTTATCACAAAAGGTTTTAAACGTATCAAGGAACTGTTCTAGGTCTGTTTATTTTTTTTACTAAATCTTTACTTAATTTTTTTTTACTAAATCTTTACTTAAACTACTTGTTATGTTTTTGTGCACAATACAGATTCCTCAATGTCAATGAAAGTCATCCGAAATATATTTCATTAAGTTATTTACTAAATGGTATTGAGTCAATTTGTATTACAGTTAAATCAAAATATGATGTTGTTGTTTTTTTTTGGGGGGGGGATTGGGGGGGAGGGTTGTTTTTGTTTTTTTTGTTCATTAATCATTAATGTTTTCTGTACATGCTAATACATCCTTATTATTATATACGATCTCTACAACACCGGATTGAAGGACCAACTTAACAAAGTCTTCTGCTCGCCAAACAAAATTGGCTTCGATCAAATACATTCACATGTGTTGGTTCATGTAGGAAAATATTTGTCTATAACTTCAAGGCTAAGACAGATTTTTAAAGAGTTTTCTATTAACAGGAAGTGTTAAAATGTCAAGTGTAAAGCAATTATTTCAAATATCAACAAAGGGTAGACGCCATTTTTTTACCGAGAAAATTTGAAACTAAAATTTTGGATATAAAATTTATTCGGACTTATAAAACGGACTATGTGTGCTCAAAAGGATTCGTTATTAGAGGATGAAAACCTGAATATGATGGGGTCCAGATTTACACCCTTGAGAGATGATTTTCACGAAGTCAGGTATGATAGAAAACGTCCACGTCACCACACGGGCACCCCACCCTCATCAGACCATCCGAACTTTGATCAATTTTATAAAGCATGGCCTACCCTGAATGACTTTAAATCGCTATCAAATGATGAAAAATTAACTTCAATTTATGATGTTATGTCAACGCATCTTGCACCATTGAAAATGAGAGTGGACGGTGTTGAATCGCACATGTATATGAATACGGCCAGGTTGGACATTGTAGATAACCGGTTACGGTTACTTGAATA